>NC_064925.1:593963233-594266817 GCF_023897955.1 Schistocerca gregaria
TTACTGGCTATTACATCAACTTAGAAGCTTCATCTGTGTTCTGCTATGGTGCTTTTACTGTCTCCGCATACCGCAGCACACGACATAGCTTTCAGACGATAAGTACAACCGTTTCAGAGAGAAGAGCGGCCAATGTGACGATCTGGCTTTAAGTCGATTCGATAACAAATGACGAAAACGGACGGATTTCTCAGGTTTTTACTACATATGAACACTTTTTACTTTCTCTCGTGCAACTCGGCTGCTAGTCCTCGTTTCATGCAGAATCTTATGGTCCTAGCTCATGTCCAAGGCACCAAAGCCAGCTAAAAAGTCAATAATCGATACCTAGAACTTGAGATGTACTACTTCTTACTGGCTATTACATCAACTTAGAAGCTTCAGCTGTGTTCTACTATGGTGCTTTTAGGGTCTCCACATACCGCAACACGCGACATAGCTTTGCAGACGATATGTACAACCGTTTCAGACGGAAGATCGGCCAATGTGACGACCTGGCTTTAAGTCGATTCGATAGCAAATGACGAAAACGGACGGATGTCTCAGGTTTTTACTACATATGAACACTTTTCACATTCTCCTGTGCAACTCGGCATCTAGTCCTCCTTTCATGCAGAATCTTTAGGTCCTAGCTCATGTCTAAGGCACCAAAGCCAGCTAAAAAGTCAATAATCGATACCTAACACTTGAATTGTACTACATCTTACTGGCTATTACATCATCTTAGAAGCTTCATCTGTGTTCTACTATGGTGCTTTTAGTGTCTCCACAAACCGCAGCACGCGACATAGCTTTGCAGACGATAAGTACAACCGTTTCAGAGAGAAGAGCGGCCAATGTGGCAATCTGGCTTTAAGTCGATTCCATACCAAATGACGAATACAGACGGATTTCTCAGGTTTTTACTACATATGAACACTTTTCACAATCTCGCGTGCAATTCGGCTGCTAGTCCTCCTTTCATGCAGAATCTTAAGGTCCTAGCTCATGTCCAAGACACCAAATCCAGCTAAAAATTCAATAATCGAAACCTAAAACTTGAGTTGTACTACTTCTTACTGGCTATTACATCAACTCAGAAGCTTCATCTGTGTTCGACAATGGTGCTTTTAGTGTCTCCACATACCGCAGCACGCGACATAGCTTTGCAGACGATAAGTACAACCGTTTCAGAGAGAAGAGCGGCCAATGTGACGATCTGGCTCTAAGTCGATTCGATAACAAATGACGAAAACGGACGGATTTCTCAGGTTTTTACCACATATGAACACTTTTCACATTCTCCCTTGCTACTCGGCTGCTAGTCCTCCTTTCATGCAGAATCTTTAGGTCCTAGCTCATGTCTAAGGCACCAAAGCCAGCTAAAAAGTCAATAATCGATACCTAACACTTGAATTGTACTACATCTTACAGGCTATTACATCATCTTAGAAGCTTCATCTGTGTTCTACTATGGTGCTTTTAGTGTCTCCGCATACCGCAGCACGCGACATAGTTTTCAGACGATAAGTACAACCGTTTCAGAGAGAAGAGCGGCCAATGCGACGATCTGGCTTTAAGTCGATTCGAACAAATGACGAAAACGGACGAATTTCTAAGGTTTTTACTACATATGAACACGTTTCACATTCTCCCATGCAACTCGGCTGCTAGTCCTCCTTTCATGCAGAATCTTATGGTCCTAGCTCATGTCCAAGGCACCAAAGCCAGCTAAAAAGTCAATAATCGATACCTAAAACTTGAGTTGTACTACTTCTTACTGGCTATTACATCAACTTAGAAGCTTCATCTGTGTTCGACAATGGTGCTTTTAGTGTCTCCACATACCGCAGCACGCGACATAGCTTTGCAGACGATAAGTACAACCGTTTCAGAGAGAAGAGCGGCCAATGTGACGATCTGGCTCTAAGTCGATTCGATAACAAATGACGAAAACGGACGGATTTCTCAGGTTTTTACCACATATGAACACTTTTCACATTCTCCCTTGCTACTCGGCTGCTAGTCCTCCTTTCATGCAGAGTCTAAAGGTCCTAGCCCACGTCCAATGCACCAAGGCCAGCTAAAAATTCAATAATCGATACCTGAAACATGAATTGTACTACTTCTTACTGGCTATTACATCAACTTAGAAGCTTCATCTGTGTTCTGCTATGGTGCTTTTAGTGTCTCCACAAACCGCAGCATGCGACATAGCTTTGCAGACGATAAGTACAACCGTTTCAGAGAGAAGAGCGGCCAATGTGACGATCTGGCTTTAAGTCGATTCCATACCAAATGACGAATACAGACGGATTTCTCAGGTTTTTACTACATATGAACACTTTTCACAATCTCGCGTGCAATTCGGCTGCTAGTCCTCCTTTCATGCAGAATCTTAAGGTCCTAGCTCATGTCCAAGGCACCAAATCCAGCTAAAAAGTCAATAATCGATACCTAAATCTGGTATTGTACTAATTCTTATTGGCTATTACATCATCTTGGAAGCTTCATCAATGTTCTACTATGGTGAGTTTAGTGTCCCCGCATTTCGCAGCACGTGACATAGCTTTGCAGAAGATATGTACAACCGTTTCAGAGAGAAGAGCGGACAATGTGACGACCTGGCTTTAAATCGATTCCGTAACAAATGAAGAAAACGGACGGATTTCTCAGGTTTTTACTACATATGAACACTTTTCACAATCTCGCGTGCAATTCGGCTGCTAGTCCTCCTTTCATGCAGAATCTTAAGGTCCTAGCTCATGTCCAAGGCACCAAAGCCAGCTAAAAAGTCAATAATCGATACCTAAATCTGGTATTCTACTAATTCTTACTGGCTATTACATCATCTTAGATGCTTCATCTGTGTTCTACTATGGTGCTTTTAGTGTCTCCGCATACTGCAGCACGCGACATAGCTTTCAGACGATAAGTACAACCGTTTCAGAGAGAAGAGCAGCTAATGTGACGATCTGGCTTTAAGTCGATTCGATAACAAATGACGAATACGGACGGATTTCTCAGGTTTTTACTACATATGAACACTTTTCACATTGTCTCGTGCAACTCGGCTGCTAGTCCTCGTTTCATGCAGAATCTTATGGTCCTAGCGCATGTCCAAGGCACCAAAGCCAGCTAAAAAGTCAATAATCGATACCTAGAACTTGAGATGTACTACTTCTTACTGGCTATTACATCAACTTAGAAGCTTCATCTGTGTTCTGCTATGGTGCTTTTACTGTCTCCGCATACCGCAGCACACGACATAGCTTTCAGACGATAAGTACAACCGTTTCAGAGAGAAGAGCGGCCAATGTGACGATCTGGCTTTAAGTCGATTCGATAACAAATGACGAAAACGGACGGATTTCTCAGGTTTTTACTACATATGAACACTTTTTACTTTCTCTCGTGCAACTCGGCTGCTAGTCCTCGTTTCATGCAGAATCTTATGGTCCTAGCTCATGTCCAAGGCACCAAAGCCAGCTAAAAAGTCAATAATCGATACCTAGAACTTGAGATGTACTACTTCTTACTGGCTATTACATCAACTTAGAAGCTTCAGCTGTGTTCTACTATGGTGCTTTTAGGGTCTCCACATACCGCAACACGCGACATAGCTTTGCAGACGATATGTACAACCGTTTCAGACGGAAGATCGGCCAATGTGACGACCTGGCTTTAAGTCGATTCGATAGCAAATGACGAAAACGGACGGATGTCTCAGGTTTTTACTACATATGAACACTTTTCACATTCTCCTGTGCAACTCGGCATCTAGTCCTCCTTTCATGCAGAATCTTTAGGTCCTAGCTCATGTCTAAGGCACCAAAGCCAGCTAAAAAGTCAATAATCGATACCTAACACTTGAATTGTACTACATCTTACTGGCTATTACATCATCTTAGAAGCTTCATCTGTGTTCTACTATGGTGCTTTTAGTGTCTCCACAAACCGCAGCACGCGACATAGCTTTGCAGACGATAAGTACAACCGTTTCAGAGAGAAGAGCGGCCAATGTGGCAATCTGGCTTTAAGTCGATTCCATACCAAATGACGAATACAGACGGATTTCTCAGGTTTTTACTACATATGAACACTTTTCACAATCTCGCGTGCAATTCGGCTGCTAGTCCTCCTTTCATGCAGAATCTTAAGGTCCTAGCTCATGTCCAAGACACCAAATCCAGCTAAAAATTCAATAATCGAAACCTAAAACTTGAGTTGTACTACTTCTTACTGGCTATTACATCAACTCAGAAGCTTCATCTGTGTTCGACAATGGTGCTTTTAGTGTCTCCACATACCGCAGCACGCGACATAGCTTTGCAGACGATAAGTACAACCGTTTCAGAGAGAAGAGCGGCCAATGTGACGATCTGGCTCTAAGTCGATTCGATAACAAATGACGAAAACGGACGGATTTCTCAGGTTTTTACCACATATGAACACTTTTCACATTCTCCCTTGCTACTCGGCTGCTAGTCCTCCTTTCATGCAGAATCTTTAGGTCCTAGCTCATGTCTAAGGCACCAAAGCCAGCTAAAAAGTCAATAATCGATACCTAACACTTGAATTGTACTACATCTTACAGGCTATTACATCATCTTAGAAGCTTCATCTGTGTTCTACTATGGTGCTTTTAGTGTCTCCGCATACCGCAGCACGCGACATAGTTTTCAGACGATAAGTACAACCGTTTCAGAGAGAAGAGCGGCCAATGCGACGATCTGGCTTTAAGTCGATTCGAACAAATGACGAAAACGGACGAATTTCTAAGGTTTTTACTACATATGAACACGTTTCACATTCTCCCATGCAACTCGGCTGCTAGTCCTCCTTTCATGCAGAATCTTATGGTCCTAGCTCATGTCCAAGGCACCAAAGCCAGCTAAAAAGTCAATAATCGATACCTAAAACTTGAGTTGTACTACTTCTTACTGGCTATTACATCAACTTAGAAGCTTCATCTGTGTTCGACAATGGTGCTTTTAGTGTCTCCACATACCGCAGCACGCGACATAGCTTTGCAGACGATAAGTACAACCGTTTCAGAGAGAAGAGCGGCCAATGTGACGATCTGGCTCTAAGTCGATTCGATAACAAATGACGAAAACGGACGGATTTCTCAGGTTTTTACCACATATGAACACTTTTCACATTCTCCCTTGCTACTCGGCTGCTAGTCCTCCTTTCATGCAGAGTCTAAAGGTCCTAGCCCACGTCCAATGCACCAAGGCCAGCTAAAAATTCAATAATCGATACCTGAAACATGAATTGTACTACTTCTTACTGGCTATTACATCAACTTAGAAGCTTCATCTGTGTTCTGCTATGGTGCTTTTAGTGTCTCCACAAACCGCAGCATGCGACATAGCTTTGCAGACGATAAGTACAACCGTTTCAGAGAGAAGAGCGGCCAATGTGACGATCTGGCTTTAAGTCGATTCCATACCAAATGACGAATACAGACGGATTTCTCAGGTTTTTACTACATATGAACACTTTTCACAATCTCGCGTGCAATTCGGCTGCTAGTCCTCCTTTCATGCAGAATCTTAAGGTCCTAGCTCATGTCCAAGGCACCAAATCCAGCTAAA
This sequence comes from Schistocerca gregaria, assembly GCF_023897955.1. NCBI lineage: Eukaryota > Metazoa > Arthropoda > Insecta > Orthoptera > Acrididae > Schistocerca > Schistocerca gregaria. Next base: position 593,968,816 of record NC_064925.1, read on the forward strand.
AAGTCAATAATCGATACCTAAATCTGGTATTGTACTAATTCTTATTGGCTATTACATCATCTTGGAAGCTTCATCAATGTTCTACTATGGTGAGTTTAGTGTCCCCGCATTTCGCAGCACGTGACATAGCTTTGCAGAAGATATGTACAACCGTTTCAGAGAGAAGAGCGGACAATGTGACGACCTGGCTTTAAATCGATTCCGTAACAAATGAAGAAAACGGACGGATTTCTCAGGTTTTTACTACATATGAACACTTTTCACAATCTCGCGTGCAATTCGGCTGCTAGTCCTCCTTTCATGCAGAATCTTAAGGTCCTAGCTCATGTCCAAGGCACCAAATCCAGCTAAAAATTCAATAATCGAAACCTAAATCTGGTATTGTACTAATTCTTACTGGATATTTCATCATCTTAGAAGCTTCATCTGTGTTCTACTATGGTGCTTTTAGTGTCTCCGCATACCGCAGCACGCGACATAGTTTTCAGACGATAAGTACAACCGTTTCAGAGAGAAGAGCGGCCAATGCGACGATCTGGCTTTAAGTCGATTCGAACAAATGACGAAAACGAACGAATTTCTAAGGTTTTTACTACATATGAACACGTTTCACATTCTCCCATGCAACTCGGCTGCTAGTCCTCCTTTCATGCAGAATCTTATGGTCCTAGCTCATGTCCAAGGCACCAAAGCCAGCTAAAAAGTCAATAATCGATACCTAAAACTTGAGTTGTACTACTTCTTACTGGCTATTACATCAACTTAGAAGCTTCATCTGTGTTCGACAATGGTGCTTTTAGTGTCTCCACATACCGCAGCACGCGACATAGCTTTGCAGACGATAAGTACAACCGTTTCAGAGAGAAGAGCGGCCAATGTGACGATCTGGCTCTAAGTCGATTCGATAACAAATGACGAAAACGGACGGATTTCTCAGGTTTTTACCACATATGAACACTTTTCACATTCTCCCTTGCTACTCGGCTGCTAGTCCTCCTTTCATGCAGAGTCTAAAGGTCCTAGCCCACGTCCAATGCAACAAGGCCAGCTAAAAATTCAATAATCGATACCTGAAACATGAATTGTACTACTTCTTACTGGCTATTACATCAACTTAGAAGCTTCATCTGTGTTCTACAATGGTGCTTTTAGTCTCTCTGCATACCGCAGGACGCGACATAGCTTTGCAGACGATAAGTACAACCGTTTCAGAGCGAAGAGGGGCCAATATGAAGATCTGGTTTTAAAGCGATTCGATAACAAATGACGAAACCGGACGGATTTCTCAGGTTTTTACTACATATGTAAACTTTTCACATCCTCCCATGCAACTCGGCTGCTAGTCCTCCTTTCATGCAGAGTCTTAAGGTCCTAGCTCATGTCCAAGGCACCAAAGCCAGCTAAAAAGTCAATAATCGATACTTAAAACTTGAATTGTACTACTTCTTACTGGCTATTACATCATCTTAGAAGCTTCATCTGTGTTCTACTATGGTGCTTTTAGTGTCTCCACAAACAGCAGCACGCGACATAGCTTTGCAGACGATAAGTACAACCGTTTCAGAGAGAAGAGCGACCAGTATGACGATCTGGCTTTAAGTCGATTCCATAACAAATGACGTATAAGGACGGATTTCTCGGGTTTTTACTACATATGAACACTTTTCACAATCTCGCGTGCAATTCGGCTGCTAGTCCTCCTTTCATGCAGAATCTTAAGGTCCTAGCTCATGTCCAAGGCACCAAAGCCAGCTAAAAAGTCAATAATCGATACCTAGAACTTGAGAAGTACTACTTCTTACTGGCTATTACACCAACTTAGAAGCTTCATCTGTGTTCTGCTATGGTGCTTTTACTGTCTCCGCATACCGCAGCACACGACATAGCTTTCAGACGATAAGTACAACCGTTTCAGAGAGAAGAGCGGCCAATGTGACGATCTGGCTTTAAGTCGATTCGATAACAAATGACGAAAACGGACGGATTTCTCAGGTTTTTACTACATATGAACACTTTTCACTTTCTCTCGTGCAACTCGGCTGCTAGTCCTCGTTTCATGCAGAATCTTTAGGTCCTAGCTCATGTCTAAGGTACCAAAGCCAGCTAAAAAGTCAATAATCGATACCTAACACTTGAATTGTACTACATCTTACTGGCTATTACATCATCTTAGAAGCTTCAACTGTGTTCTACTATGGTGCTTTTAGTGTCTCCACAAACTGCAGCACGCGACATAGCTTTGCAGACGATAAGTACAACCGTTTCAGAGAGAAGAGCGGCCAATGTGGCAATCTGGCTTTAAGTCGATTCCATACCAAATGACGAATACAGACGGATTTCTCAGGTTTTTACTACATATGAACACTTTTCACAATCTCGCGTGCAATTCGGCTGCTAGTCCTCCTTTCATGCAGAATCTTAAGGTCCTAGCTCATGTCCAAGGCACCAAATCCAGCTAAAAATTCAATAATCGAAACCTAAATCTGGTATTGTACTAATTCTTACTGGATATTACATCATCTTAGAAGCTTCATCTGTGTTCTACTATGGTGCTTTTAGTGTCTCCGCATACCGCAGCACGCGACATAGTTTTCAGACGATAAGTACAACCGTTTCAGAGAGAAGAGCGGCCAATGCGACGATCTGGCTTTAAGTCGATTCGAACAAATGACGAAAACGGACGAATTTCTAAGGTTTTTACTACATATGAACACGTTTCACATTCTCCCATGTAACTCGGCTGCTAGTCCTCCTTTCATGCAGAATCTTATGGTCCTAGCTCATGTCCAAGGCACCAAAGTCAGCTAAAAAGTCAATAATCGATACCTAAAACTTGAGTTGTACTACTTCTTACTGGCTATTACATCAACTTAGAAGCTTCATCTGTGTTCGACAATGGTGCTTTTAGTGTCTCCACATACCGCAGCACGCGACATAGCTTTGCAGACGATTAGTACAACCGTTTCAGAGAGAAGAGCGGCCAATGTGACGATCTGGCTCTAAGTCGATTCGATAACAAATGACGAAAACGGACGGATTTCTCAGGTTTTTACCACATATGAACACTTTTCACATTCTCCCTTGCTACAAGGCTGCTAGTCCTCCTTTCATGCAGACTCTAAAGGTCCTAGCCCACGTCCAATGCACCAAGGCCAGCTAAAAATTCAATAATCGATACCTGAAACATGAATTGTACTACTTCTTACTGGCTATTACATCAACTTAGAAGCTTCATCTGTGTTCTGCTATGGTGCTTTTAGTGTCTCCACAAACCGCAGCATGCGACATAGCTTTGCAGACGATAAGTACAACCGTTTCAGAGAGAAGAGCGGCCAATGTGACGATCTGGCTTTAAGTCGATTCCATACCAAATGACGAATACAGACGGATTTCTCAGGTTTTTACTACATATGAACACTTTTCACAATCTCGCGTGCAATTCGGCTGCTAGTCCTCCTTTCATGCAGAATCTTAAGGTCCTAGCTCATGTCCAAGGCACCAAATCCAGCTAAAAAGTCAATAATCGATACCTAAATCTGGTATTGTACTAATTCTTATTGGCTATTACATCATCTTGGAAGCTTCATCAATGTTCTACTATGGTGAGTTTAGTGTCCCCGCATTTCGCAGCACGTGACATAGCTTTGCAGACGATATGTACAACCGTTTCAGAGAGAAGAGCGGACAATGTGACGACCTGGCTTTAAATCGATTCCGTAACAAATGAAGAAAACGGACGGATTTCTCAGGTTTTTACTACATATGAACACTTTTCACATTCTCCCGTGCAATTCGGCTGCTAGTCCTCCTTTCATGCAGAATCTTAAGGTCCCAGCTCATGTCCAAGTCACCAAAGCCAGCTAAAAAGTCAATAACCGATACGTAAAACTGGTATTGTACTAATTCTTACTGGCTATTACATCATCGTAGAAGCTTCATCTGTGTTCTACTATGGTGCTTTTAGTGTCTCCGCATACCGCAGCACGCGACATAGCTTTCAGACGATAAGTACAACCGTTTCAGAGAGAAGAGCGGCCAATGCGACGATCTGGCTTTAAGTCGATTCGATAACAAATGACGAAAACGGACGTTTTTTCAGGTTTTTAATACATATGAACACGTTTCACATTCTCCCATGCAACTCGGCTGCTAGTCCTCCTTTCATGCAGAATCTTAAGGTCCCAGCTCATGTCCAAGACACCAAAGCCAGCTAAAAAGTCAATAACCGATACGTAAAACTGGTATTGTACTAATTCTTACTGGCTATTACATCATCGTAGAAGCTTCATCTGTGTTCTACTATGGTGCTTTTAGTGTCTCCACAAACCGCAGCACGCGACATAGCTTTGCAGACGATAAGTACAACCGTTTCAGAGAGAAGAGCGGCCAATGTGACGATCTGGCTTTAAGTCGATTCCATACCAAATGACGAATACAGACGGATATCTCAGGTTTTTACTACATATGAACACTTTTCACAATCTCGCGTGCAATTCGGCTGCTAGTCCTCCTTTCATGCAGAATCTTAAGGTCCTAGCTCATGTCCAAGGCACCAAAGCCAGCTAAAAATTCAATAATCGATACTTAAAACTTGAATTGTACTACTTCTTACTGGTCATTACATCAACTTAGAAGCTTCATCTGTGTTCTACAATGGTGCTTTTAGTCTCTCTGCATACCGCAGGACGCGACATAGCTTTGCAGACGATAAGTACAACCGTTTCAGAGCGAAGAGGGGCCAATATGAAGATCTGGCTTTAAGGCGATTCGATAACAAATGACGAAACCGGACGGATTTCTCAGGTTTTTACTACATATGTAAACTTTTCACATCCTCCCATGCAACTCGGCTGCTAGTCCTCCTTTCATGCAGAGTCTTAAGGTCCTAGCTCATGTCCAAGGCACCAAAGCCAGCTAAAAAGTCAATAATCGATACTTAAAACTTGAATTCTACTACTTCTTACTGGCTATTACATCATCTTAGAAGCTTCATCTGTGTTCTACTATGGTGCTTTTAGTGTCTCCACAAACAGCAGCACGCGACATAGCTTTGCAGACGATAAGTACAACCGTTTCAGAGAGAAGAGCGACCAGTATGACGATCTGGCTTTAAGTCGATTCCATAACAAATGACGTATAAGGACGGATTTCTCGGGTTTTTACTACATATGAACACTTTTCACAATCTCGCGTGCAATTCGGCTGCTAGTCCTCCTTTCATGCAGAATCTTAAGGTCCTAGCTCATGTCCAAGGCACCAAATCCAGCTAAAAAGTCAATAATCGATACCTAAATCTGGTATTGTACTAATTCTTACTAGCTATTACATCAACTTAGAAGCTTCATCAATGTTCTACTATGGTGATTTTAGTGTCCCCGCATATCGCAGCACGCGAAATAGCTCTGCAGACGATATGTACAACCGTTTCAGAGAGAAGAGCGGACAATGTGACGTCCTGGCTTTAAATCGATTCCATAACAAATGAAGAAAACGGACGGATTTCTCAGGTTTCTACTACATATGAACACTTTTCACATTCTCCCTTGCTACTCGGCTGCTAGTCCTCTTTTCATGCAGAATCTTAAGATCCTAGCTCACGTCCAATGCACCAAGGCCAGCTAAAAAGTCAATAATCGATACCTAAAACTTGAATTGTACTACTTCTTACTGGCTATTACATCAACTTAGAAGCTTCATCTGTGGTCTACTATGGTGCTATTAGTGTCTTCGCTTACTGCAGCACGCGACATAGCTTTGCAGACGATAAGTACAACCGTTTCAGAGCGAAGAGCGGCCAATGTGACGATCTGGCTTTAAGTCGATTCGATAACAAATGACGAAAACGGACGGATTTCTCAGGTTTTTACTACATATGAACACTTTTCACATCCTCCTGTGCAACTCAGCTGCTAGTCCTCCTTTCATGCAGAATCTTAAGGTCCTAGCTCATGTCCAAGGCACCAAAGCCAGCTAAAAGGCAATAATCGATACCTAAAACTTGAATTGTACTACTTCTTACTGGCTATTACATCATCTTAGAAGCTTCATCTGTGTTCTACTATGGTGCTTTTAGTGTCCCCGCATACCGCAGCACGCGACATAGCTTTCAGACGATAAGTACAACCGTTTCAGAGAGAAGAGCGGCCAATGTGACGACCTGGCTTTAAGTCGATTCGATAACAAATGACGATAACGAACGAATTTCTCAGGTTTTTACTACGTATGAACACTTTTCACATTCTCCCGTGCAACTCGGCTGCTAGTCCTCCTTTCATGCAGAATCTTAAGGTCCTAGCTCATGTCCAAGGCAGCAAAGCCAGCTAAAAAGTCAATAATCGATACCTAAAACTGGTATTGTACTAATTCTTACTGGCTATTACATCATCTTAGAAGCTTCATCTGTGTTCTACTATGGTGCTTTTAGTGTCTCCGCATACCGCAGCACGCGACATAGCTTTCAGACGATAAATACAACCGTTTCAGAGAGAAGAGCGGCCAATGTGACGATCAGGCTTTAAGTCGATTCGATAACAAATGACGAAAACGGACGGATTTCTCAGTTTTGTACTACATATGAAGACTTTTCACATCCTCCCGTTCACCTCGGCTGCTAGTACTCCTTTCATGCAGAATCGTAAGGTCCTAGCCCATGTCCAAGGCACCAAAGCCAGCTAAAAAGTCAATAATCGATACCTAAAACTTGAATTGTACTACTTCTTACTGGCTATTACATCTACTTAGAAGCTTCATCTGTGTTCTACTATGGTGATTTTAGGGTCTCCGCATACCGCAGCACGCGACATAGCTTTGCAGACGATAAGTACAACCGTTTCAGAGAGAAGAGCGGCCAATGTGACGATCTGGCTTTCAGTCGATTCGATAACAAATGACGAAAACGGACGGATTTCTCAGGTTTTTACTACATATGAACACTTTTCACATTCTTCCTTGCTACTCGGCTGCTAGTCCTCCTTTCATGCAGAATCTTAAGGTCCTAGCTCATGTCCAAGGCACCAAAGCCAGCTAAAAAGTCAATAATCGATATCTAAAATTTCAATTGTACTACTCTTACTGGCTATTACATCTACTTAGAAGCTTCATCTGTGTTCTACTATGGTGCTTTTAGTGTCTCCGCATACCGCAGCACGCGACATAGCTTTGCAGACGATAAGTACAACCGTTTCAGAGAGAAGAGCGGCCAATGTGATGACCTGGCTTTAAGTTGATTCCGTAACAAATGACGAAAACGGACGGATTTCTCAGGTTTTTACTACATATGAACACTTTTCACATTCTCCAGTGCAATTCGGCTGCTAGTCCTCCGTTCATGCAGAATCTTAAGGTCCTAGCTCATGTCCAAGGCACCAAAGCCAGTTAAAAAGTCAATAATCGATACCTAAAACTGGTATTGTACTAATTCTTACTGGCTATTACATCATCTTATAAGCTTCATCTGTGTTCTACTATGGTGCTTTTAGTGTCTCCGCATACCGCAGCACGCGACATAGCTTTGCAGACGATAAGTACAACCGTTTCAGAGAGAAGAGCGGCCAATGTGACGATCTGGCTTTAAGTCGATTCGATAACAAATGACGAAAACGGACGGATTTCTCAGGTTTTTACTACATATGAACACTTTTCACATTCTCCCATGCAACTCGGCTGCTAGTCCTCCGTTCATGCAGAATCTTAGGGTCCTAGCTAATGTCCAAGGCACCAAAGCCAGCTAAAAAGTCAGAAATCGATACCTAAAACTTGAGTTGTACTACTTCTTACTAGCTATTACATCAACTTAGAAGTTTCATCTGTGTTCTACAATGGTGCTTTTAGTGTCCCCACATACCGCAGCACGCGGCATAGCTTTGCAGACGATAAGTACAACCGTTTCAGAGAGAAGAGCGGCTAATGTGACGGTCTGGCTTTCAGTCGATTCGATAACAAATGACGAAAACGGACGTATTTCTAAGGTTTTTACTACATACGAACACTTTTCACATTCTCCCTTGCAACTCGGCTGCTAGTCCTCCTTTCATGCAGAATCTTAAGGTCCTAGCTCATGTCCAAGGCACCAAAGAATGGTAAAAAGTCAATAATCGATATCTAAAATTTCACTTGTACTACTTCTTACTGGCTATTACATCAACTTAGAAGGTTCATCTGTGTTCTACTATGGTGCTTTTAGTGCCTCCACATACCGCAGCACGCGACATAGCTTTGCAGGCGATAAGTACAACCGTTTCAGAGAGAAGAGCGGCCAATGTGACGATCTGGCTTTAAGTCGATTCGATAACAAATGACGAAAACGGACGGATTTCTCAGGTTTTTACTACATATGAACACTTTTCACCTTCTCCCGTGCAACTTGGCTGCTAGTCCTCCTTTCATGCAGAATCTTAAGGTCTTAGCTCACGTCCAATGCAACAAAGCCAGCTAAAAAGTCAATAATCGATACCTAAAACTTGGATTGTACTACTTCTTACTGGCTATTACATCAACTTAGAAGCTTCATCTGTGTTCTACTATGGTGTTATTAGTGTCTCCGCATAACGCAGCTCGCGACATAGCTTTGCAGGCGATAAGTACAACCGTTTCAGAGTGAAGAGCGGCCAATGTGACGATCTGGCTTTAAGTCGATTCGATAACAAATGACGAAAACGGACGGATGTCTCAGGTTTTTACTACATATGAACACTTTTCACATCCACCCGTGCAACTCGGCTGCTAGTCCTCCTTTCATGCAGAATCTTAAGGTCCTAGCTCATGTCCAAGGCACCAAAGCCAGCTAAAAAGTCAATAATCGATACCTAAAACTTGAATTGTACTACTTCTTACTGGCTATTACATCATCTTAGAAGCTTCATCTGTGTTCTACTATGGTGCTTTTAGTGTCTCCGCATACCGCAGCACGCGACATAGCTTTCAGACGATAAGTACAACCGTTTCAGAGAGAAGAGCGGCCAATGTGACGACCTGGCTTTAAGTCGATTCGATAACAAATGACGATAACGAACGAATTTCTCAGGTTTTTACTACGTATGAACACTTTTCACATTCTCCCGTGCAACTCGGCTGCTAGTCCTCCTTTCATGCAGAATCTCAAGGTCCTAGCTCATGTCCAAGGCAGCAAAGCCAGCTAAAAAGTCAATAATCGATACCTAAAACTGGTATTGTACTAATTCTTACTGGCTGTTACATCATCTTAGAAGCTTTATCTGTGTTCTACTATGGTGCTTTTAGTGTCTCCGCATACCGCAGCACGCGACATAGCTTTCAGACAATTAGTACAACCGTTTCAGAGAGAAGAGCGGCCAATGTGACGACCTGGCTTTAAGTCGATTCGATAACAAATGACGATAACGAACGAATTTCTCAGGTTTTTACTACATATGAACACTTTTCACCTTCTCCCGTGCAACTTGGCTGCTAGTCCTCCTTTCATGCAGAATCTTAAGGTCTTAGCTCACGTCCAATGCACCAAAGCCAGCTAAAAAGTCAATAATCGATACCTAAAACTTGAATTGTACTACTTCTTACTGGCTATTACATCTACTTAGAAGCTTCATCTGTGTTCTACTATGGTGATTTTAGGGTCTCCGCATACCGCAGCACGCGACATAGCTTTGCAGACGGTAAGTACAACCGTTTCAGAGAGAAGAGCGGCCAATGTGACGATCTGGCTTTCAGTCGATTCGATAACAAATGACGAAAACTGACGGATTTCTCAGGTTTTTACTACATATGAACACTTATCACATTCTTCCTTGCTACTCGGCTGCTAGTCCTCCTTTCATGCAGAATCTTAAGGTCCAAGCTCATGTCCAAGGCACCAAAGCCAGCTAAAATGTCAATAATCGATATCTAAAATTTCAATTGTACTACTTCTTACTGGTTATTACATCAACTTAGAAGCTTCATCTATGTTCTACTATGGTATGCATACCGCAGCACGCGACATAGCTTTCAGGCAATAAGTACAACCGTTTCAGAGAGAAAAGCGGCCAATGTGACGATCTGGCTTTTAGTCGATTCGATAACAAATGACGAAAACGGACGGATTTCTCAGGTTTTTACTACATATGAAGACTTTTCACATCCTCCCGTTCAACTCGGCTGCTAGTACTCCTTTCATGCAGAATCGTAAGGTCCTAGCTCATGTCCAAGGCACCAAAGCCAGCTAAAAGTCAATAATCGATGCCTAAAACTTGAATTGTACTTCTTCTTACTGGCTATTACATCTACTTAGAAGCTTCATCTGTGCTCTACTATGGTGATTTTAGTGTCTCCGCATACCGCAGCACGCGACATAGCTTTGCAGACGATAAGTACACCCGTTTCAGAGAGAAGAGCGGCCAATATGATGACCTGGCTTTAAGTTGATTCCGTAACAAATGACGAAAACGGACGGATTTCTCAGGTTTTTACTACATATGAACACTTTTCACATTCTCCAGTGCAATTCGGCTGCTAGTCCTCCGTTCATGCAGAATCTTAAGGTCCTAGCTCATGTCCAAGGCACCAAAGCCAGTTAAAAAGTCAATAATCGATACCTAAAACTGGTATTGTACTAATTCTTACTGGCTATTACATCATCTTATAAGCTTCATCTGTGTTCTACTATGGTGCTTTTAGTGTCTCCGCATACCGCAGCACGCGACATAGCTTTCAGACGATAAGTACAACCGTTTCAGAGAGAAGAGCGGCCAATGTGACGATCTGGCTTTAAGTCGATTCGATAACAAATGACGAAAACGGACGGATTTCTCAGGTTTTTACTACATATGAACACTTTTCACATTCTCCCATGCAACTCGGCTGCTAGTCCTCCGTTCATGCAGAATCTTAGGGTCCTAGCTCATGTCCAAGGCACCAAAGCCAGCTAAAAAGTCAATAATCGATACCTAAAACTGGTATTGTACTAATTCATACTGGCTATTACGTCATCTTATAAGCTTCATCTGTGTTCTACTATGGTGCTTTTAGTGTCTCCGCATACCGCAGCACGTGACATAGCTTTCAGACGAATAGTACAACTGTTTCAGAGAGAAGAGCGGCCAATGTGACGATCTGGCTTTAAGTCGATTCGATAACAAATGACGAAAACGGACGGATTTCTCAGGTTTTTACTACATGTGAACACTTTTCACATTCTCCCATGCAACTCGGCTGCTAGTCCTCCTTTCATGCAGAATCTTATGGTCCTAGCTCATGTCCAAGGCACCAAAGCCAGCTAAAAAGTCAGAAATCGATACCTAAAACTTGAGTTGTACTACTTCTTACTAGCTATTACATCAACTTAGAAGTTTCATCTGTGTTCTACAATGGTGCTTTTAGTGTCCCCACATACCGCAGCACGCGGCATAGCTTTGCAGACGATAAGTACAACCGTTTCAGAGAGAAGAGCGGCTAATGTGACGATCTGGCTTTAAGTCGATTCGATAACAAATGACGAAAACGGACGGATTTCTCAGGTTTTTACTACATATGAACACTTTTCACCTTCTCCCGTGCAACTTGGCTGCTAGTCCTCCTTTCATGCAGAATCTTAAGGTCCTAGCTCATGTCCAAGGCACCAAAGAATGGTAAAAAGTCAATAATCGATATCTAAAATTTCACTTGTACTACTTCTTACTGGCTATTACATCAACTTAGAAGGTTCATCTGTGTTCTACTATGGTGCTTTTAGTGCCTCCACATACCGCAGCACGCGACATAGCTTTGCAGGCGATAAGTACAACCGTTTCAGAGAGAAGAGCGGCCAATGTGACGATCTGGCTTTAAGTCGATTCGATAACAAATGACGAAAACGGACGGATTTCTCAGGTTTTTACTACATATGAACACTTTTCACCTTCTCCCGTGCAACTTGGCTGCTAGTCCTCCTTTCATGCAGAATCTTAAGGTCTTAGCTCACGTCCAATGCACCAAAGCCAGCTAAAAAGTCAATAATCGATACCTAAAACTTGGATTGTACTACTTCTTACTGGCTATTACATCAACTTAGAAGCTTCATCTGTGTTCTACTATGGTGTTATTAGTGTCTCCGCATAACGCAGCTCGCGACATAGCTTTGCAGGCGATAAGTACAACCGTTTCAGAGTGAAGAGCGGCCAATGTGACGATCTGGCTTTAAGTCGATTCGATAACAAATGACGAAAACGGACGGATGTCTCAGGTTTTTACTACATATGAACACTTTTCACATCCACCCGTGCAACTCGGCTGCTAGTCCTCCTTTCATGCAGAATCTTAAGGTCCTAGCTCATGTCCAAGGCACCAAAGCCAGCTAAAAAGTCAATAATCGATACCTAAAACTTGAATTGTACTACTTCTTACTGGCTATTACATCATCTTAGAAGCTTCATCTGTGTTCTACTATGGTGCTTTTAGTGTCTCCGCATACCGCAGCACGCGACATAGCTTTCAGACGATAAGTACAACCGTTTCAGAGAGAAGAGCGGCCAATGTGACGACCTGGCTTTAAGTCGATTCGATAACAAATGACGATAACGAACGAATTTCTCAGGTTTTTACTACGTATGAACACTTTTCACATTCTCCCGTGCAACTCGGCTGCTAGTCCTCCTTTCATGCAGAATCTCAAGGTCCTAGCTCATGTCCAAGGCAGCAAAGCCAGCTAAAAAGTCAATAATCGATACCTAAAACTGGTATTGTACTAATTCTTACTGGCTGTTACATCATCTTAGAAGCTTTATCTGTGTTCTACTATGGTGCTTTTAGTGTCTCCGCATACCGCAGCACGCGACATAGCTTTCAGACAATTAGTACAACCGTTTCAGAGAGAAGAGCGGCCAATGTGACGACCTGGCTTTAAGTCGATTCGATAACAAATGACGATAACGAACGAATTTCTCAGGTTTTTACTACATATGAACACTTTTCACCTTCTCCCGTGCAACTTGGCTGCTAGTCCTCCTTTCATGCAGAATCTTAAGGTCTTAGCTCACGTCCAATGCACCAAAGCCAGCTAAAAAGTCAATAATCGATACCTAAAACTTGAATTGTACTACTTCTTACTGGCTATTACATCTACTTAGAAGCTTCATCTGTGTTCTACTATGGTGATTTTAGGGTCTCCGCATACCGCAGCACGCGACATAGCTTTGCAGACGGTAAGTACAACCGTTTCAGAGAGAAGAGCGGCCAATGTGACGATCTGGCTTTCAGTCGATTCGATAACAAATGACGAAAACTGACGGATTTCTCAGGTTTTTACTACATATGAACACTTATCACATTCTTCCTTGCTACTCGGCTGCTAGTCCTCCTTTCATGCAGAATCTTAAGGTCCAAGCTCATGTCCAAGGCACCAAAGCCAGCTAAAATGTCAATAATCGATATCTAAAATTTCAATTGTACTACTTCTTACTGGTTATTACATCAACTTAGAAGCTTCATCTATGTTCTACTATGGTGCTATTAGTGTCTCCGCATACCGCAGCACGCGACATAGCTTTCAGGCAATAAGTACAACCGTTTCAGAGAGAAAAGCGGCCAATGTGACGATCTGGCTTTTAGTCGATTCGATAACAAATGACGAAAACGGACGGATTTCTCAGGTTTTTACTACATATGAAGACTTTTCACATCCTCCCGTTCAACTCGGCTGCTAGTATTCCTTTCATGCAGAATCGTAAGGTCCTAGCTCATGTCCAAGGCACCAAAGCCAGCTAAAAGTCAATAATCGATGCCTAAAACTTGAATTGTACTTCTTCTTACTGGCTATTACATCTACTTAGAAGCTTCATCTGTGCTCTACTATGGTGATTTTAGTGTCTCCGCATACCGCAGCACGCGACATAGCTTTGCAGACGATAAGTACACCCGTTTCAGAGAGAAGAGCGGCCAATATGATGACCTGGCTTTAAGTTGATTCCGTAACAAATGACGAAAACGGACGGATTTCTCAGGTTTTTACTACATATGAACACTTTTCACATTCTCCAGTGCAATTCGGCTGCTAGTCCTCCGTTCATGCAGAATCTTAAGGTCCTAGCTCATGTCCAAGGCACCAAAGCCAGTTAAAAAGTCAATAATCGATACCTAAAACTGGTATTGTACTAATTCTTACTGGCTATTACATCATCTTATAAGCTTCATCTGTGTTCTACTATGGTGCTTTTAGTGTCTCCGCATACCGCAGCACGCGACATAGCTTTCAGACGATAAGTACAACCGTTTCAGAGAGAAGAGCGGCCAATGTGACGATCTGGCTTTAAGTCGATTCGATAACAAATGACGAAAATGGACAGATTTCTCAGGTTTTTACTACATATGAACACTTGTCACATAGTCCCGTGCAACGCGGCTGCTAGTCCTCCGTTCATGCAGAATCTTAGGGTCCTAGCTCATGTCCAAGGCACCAAAGCCAGCTAAAAAGTCAATAATCGATACCTAAAACTGGTATTGTACTAATTCATACTGGCTATTACGTCATCTTATAAGCTTCATCTGTGTTCTACTATGGTGCTTTTAGTGTCTCCGCATACCGCAGCACGTGACATAGCTTTCAGACGAATAGTACAACTGTTTCAGAGAGAAGAGCGGCCAATGTGACGATCTGGCTTTAAGTCGATTCGATAACAAATGACGAAAACGGACGGATTTCTCAGGTTTTTACTACATGTGAACACTTTTCACATTCTCCCATGCAACTCGGCTGCTAGTCCTCCTTTCATGCAGAATCTTATGGTCCTAGCTCATGTCCAAGGCACCAAAGCCAGCTAAAAAGTCAATAATCGATACCTAAAACTTGAGTTGTACTACTTCTTACTAGCTATTACATCAACTTAGAAGATTCATCTGTGTTCTACAATGGTGCTTTTAGTGTCTCCACATACCGCAGCACGCGACATAGCTTTGCAGACGATAAGTACAACCGTTTCAGAGAGAAGAGCGGCTAATGTGACGATCTGGCTTTCAGTCGATTCGATAACAAATGACGAAACCGGACGGATTTCTCAGGTTTTTACTACATATGAACACTTTTCACATTCTCCAGTGCAATTCGGCTGCTAGTCCTCCGTTCATGCAGAATCTTAAGGTCCTAGCTCATGTCCAAGGCACCAAAGCCAGTTAAAAAGTCAATAATCGATACCTAAAACTGGTATTGTACTAATTCTTACTGGCTATTACATCATCTTATATGCTTCATCTGTGTTCTACTATGGTGCTTTTAGTGTCTCCGCATACCGCAGCACGCGACATAGCTTTCAGACGATAAGTACAACCGTTTCAGAGAGAAGAGCGGCCAATGTGACGATCTGGCTTTAAGTCGATTCGATAACAAATGACGAAAACGGACGGATTTCTCAGGTTTTTACTACATATGAACACTTTTCACATTCTCCCATGCAACTCGGCTGCTAGTCCTCCGTTCATGCAGAATCTTAGGGTCCTAGCTCATGTCCAAGGCACCAAAGCCAGCTAAAAAGTCAATAATCGATACCTAAAACTGGTATTGTACTAATTCATACTGGCTATTACATCATCTTATAAGCTTCATCTGTGTTCTACTATGGTGCTTTTAGTGTCTCCGCATACCGCAGCACGTGACATAGCTATCAGACGAATAGTACAACTGTTTCAGAGAGAAGAGCGGCCAATGTGACGATCTGGCTTTAAGTCGATTCGATAACAAATGACGAAAACGGACGGATTTCTCAGGTTTTTACTACATGTGAACACTTTTCACATTCTCCCATGCAACTCGGCTGCTAGTCCTCCTTTCATGCAGAATCTTATGGTCCTAGCTCATGTCCAAGGCACCAAAGCCAGCTAAAAAGTCAATAATCGATACCTAAAACTTGAGTTGTACTACTTCTTACTAGCTATTACATCAACTTAGAAGTTTCATCTGTGTTCTACAATGGTGCTTTTAGTGTCTCCACATACCGCAGCACGCGAGATAGCTTTGCAGACGATAAGTACAACCGTTTCAGAGAGAAGAGCGGCTAATGTGACGATCTGGCTTTCAGTCGATTCGATAACAAATGACGAAACCGGACGGATTTCTCAGGTTTTTACTACATATGAACACTTTTCACATTCTCCCTTGCTACTCGGCTGCTAGTCCTCCTCTCATGCAGAATCTTAAGGTCCTAGCTCATGTCCAACTCACCAAAGAATGGTAAAAAGTCAATAATCGATATCTAAAATTTCACTTGTACTACTTCTTACTGGCTATTACATCAACTTAGAAGCTTCATCTGTGTTCTACTATGGTGCTTTTAGTGCCTCCACATACCGCAGCACGCGACATAGCTTTGCAGACGATAAGTACAACCGTTTCAGAGCGAAGAGCGGCCAATGTGACGATCTGGCTTTAAGTCGATTCGATAACAAATGACGAAAACGGACGGATGTCTCAGGTTTTTACTACATATGAACACTTTTCACATCCTCCCGTGCAACTCGGCTGCTAGTCCTCATTTCATGCAGAATCTTAAGGTCCTAGCTCATGTCCAAGGCACCAAAGCCAGCTAAAAAGTCAATAATCGATACTTAAAACTTGAATTGTACTACTTCTTACTGGCTATTACATCATCTTAGAAGCTTCATCTGTGTTCTACTATGGTGCTTTTAGTGTCTCCGCATACTACAGCACGCGACATAGCTTTGCAGACGATAAGTACAACCGTTTCAGAGAGAAGAGCGGCCAATGTGACGATCTGGCTTTAAGTAGATTCCATAACAAATGACGAATACGGACAAATTTCTCAGGTTTTTACTACATATGAACACTTTTCACAATCTCGCGTGCAATTCGGCTGCTAGTCCTCCTTTCATGCAGAATCTTAAGGTCCTAGCTCATGTCCAAGGCACCAAAGAATGGTAAAAAGTCAATAATCGATATCTAAAATTTCACTTGTACTACTTCTTACTGGCTATTACATCAACTTAGAAGGTTCATCTGTGTTCTACTATGGTGCTTTTAGTGCCTCCACATACCGCAGCACGCGACATAGCTTTGCAGGCGATAAGTACAACCGTTTCAGAGAGAAGAGCGGCCAATGTGACGATCTGGCTTTAAGTCGATTCGATAACAAATGACGAAAACGGACGGATTTCTCAGGTTTTTACTACATATGAACACTTTTCACCTTCTCCCGTGCAACTTGGCTGGTAGTCCTCCTTTCATGCAGAATCTTAAGGTCTTAGCTCACGTCCAATGCACCAAAGCCAGCTAAAAAGTCAATAATCGATACCTAAAACTTGGATTGTACTACTTCTTACTGGCTATTACATCAACTTAGAAGCTTCATCTGTGTTCTACTATGGTGTTATTAGTGTCTCCGCATAACGCAGCTCGCGACATAGCTTTGCAGGCGATAAGTAGAACCGTTTCAGAGCGAAGAGCGGCCAATGTGACGATCTGGCTTTAAGTCGATTCGATAACAAATGACGAAAACGGACGGATGTCTCAGGTTTTTACTACATATGAACACTTTTCACATCCTCCCGTGCAACTCGGCTGCTAGTCCTCCTTTCATGCCGAATCTTAAGGTCCTAGCTCATGTCCAAGGCACCAAAGCCAGCTAAAAAGTCAATAATCGATACCTAAAACTTGAATTGTACTACTTCTTACTGGCTATTACATCATCTTAGAAGCTTCATCTGTGTTCTACTATGGTGCTTTCAGTGTCTCCGCATACCGCAGCACGCGACATAGCTTTCAGACGATAAGTACAACCGTTTCAGAGAGAAGAGCGGCCAATGTGACGACCTGGCTTTAAGTCGATTCGATAACAAATGACGATAACGAACGAATTTCTCAGGTTTTTACTACGTATGAACACTTTTCACATTCTCCCGTGCAACTCGGCTGCTAGTCCTCCTTTCATGCAGAATCTCAAGGTCATAGCTCATGTCCAAGGCAGCAAAGCCAGCTAAAAAGTCAATAATCGATACCTAAAACTGGTATTGTACTAATTCTTACTGGCTGTTACATCATCTTAGAAGCTTTATCTGTGTTCTACTATGGTGCTTTTAGTGTCTCCGCATACCGCAGCACGCGACATAGCTTTCAGACAATTAGTACAACCGTTTCAGAGAGAAGAGCGGCCAATGTGACGACCTGGCTTTAAGTCGATTCGATAGCAAATGACGATAACGAACGAATTTCTCAGGTTTTTACTACATATGAACACTTTTCACCTTCTCCCGTGCAACTTGGCTGCTAGTCCTCCTTTCATGCAGAATCTTAAGGTCTTAGCTCACGTCCAATGCACCAAAGCCAGCTAAAAGTCAATGATCGATGCCTAAAACTTGAATTGTACTTCTTCTTACTGGCTATTACATCTACTTAGAAGCTTCATCTGTGTTCTACAATGGTGCTTTTAGTGTCTCCACATACCGCAGCACGCGACATAGCTTTGCAGACGATAAGTACAACCGTTTCAGAGAGAAGAGCGGCTAATGTGACGATCTGGCTTTCAGTCGATTCGATAACAAATGACGAAACCGGACGGATTTCTCAGGTTTTTACTACATATGAACACTTTTCACATTCTCCAGTGCAATTCGGCTGCTAGTCCTCCGTTCATGCAGAATCTTAAGGTCCTAGCTCATGTCCAAGGCACCAAAGCCAGTTAAAAAGTCAATAATCGATACCTAAAACTGGTATTGTACTAATTCTTACTGGCTATTACATCATCTTATATGCTTCATCTGTGTTCTACTATGGTGCTTTTAGTGTCTCCGCATACCGCAGCACGCGACATAGCTTTCAGACGATAAGTACAACCGTTTCAGAGAGAAGAGCGGCCAATGTGACGATCTGGCTTTAAGTCGATTCGATAACAAATGACGAAAACGGACGGATTTCTCAGGTTTTTACTACATATGAACACTTTTCACATTCTCCCATGCAACTCGGCTGCTAGTCCTCCGTTCATGCAGAATCTTAGGGTCCTAGCTCTTGTCCAAGGCACCAAAGCCAGCTAAAAAGTCAATAATCGATACCTAAAACTGGTATTGTACTAATTCATACTGGCTATTACATCATCTTATAAGCTTCATCTGTGTTCTACTATGGTGCTTTCAGTGTCTCCGCATACCGCAGCACGTGACATAGCTTTCAGACGAATAGTACAACTGTTTCAGAGCGAAGAGCGGCCAATGTGACGATTTGGCTTTAAGTCGATTCGATAACAAATGACGAAAACGGACGGATTACTCAGGTTTTTACTACATGTGAACACTTTTCACATTCTCCCATGCAACTCGGCTGCTAGTCCTCCTTTCATGCAGAATCTTATGGTCCTAGCTCATGTCCAAGGCACCAAAGCCAGCTAAAAAGTCAATAATCGATACCTAAAACTTGAGTTGTACTACTTCTTACTAGCTATTACATCAACTTAGAAGTTTCATCTGTGTTCTACAATGGTGCTTTTAGTGTCTCCACATACCGCAGCACGCGACATAGCTTTGCAGACGATAAGTACAACCGTTTCAGAGAGAAGAGCGGCTAATGTGACGATCTGGCTTTCAGTCGATTCGATAACAAATGACGAAACCGGACGGATTTCTCAGGTTTTTACTACATATGAACACTTTTCACATTCTCCCTTGCTACTCGGCTGCTAGTCCTCCTCTCATGCAGAATCTTAAGGTCCTAGCTCATGTCCAACTCACCAAAGAATGGTAAAAAGTCAATAATCGATATCTAAAATTTCACTTGTACTACTTCTTACTGGCTATTACATCAACTTAGAAGCTTCATCTGTGTTCTACTATGGTGCTTTTAGTGCCTCCACATACCGCAGCACGCGACATAGCTTTGCAGACGATAAGTACAACCGTTTCAGAGAGAAGAGCGGCCAATGTGACGATCTGGCTTTAAGTCGATTCGATAACAAATGACGAAAACGGACGGATTTCTCAGGTTTTTACTACATGTGAACACTTTTCACATTCTCCCATGCAACTCGGCTGCTAGTCCTCCTTTCATGCAGAATCTTATGGTCCTAGCTCATGTCCAAGGCACCAAAGCCAGCTAAAAAGTCAATAATCGATACCTAAAACTTGGATTGTACTACTTCTTACTGGCTATTACATCAACTTAGAAGCTTCATCTGTGTTCTACTATGGTGCTATTAGTGTCTCCGCATAACGCAGCTCGCGACATAGCTTTGCAGGCGATAAGTACAACCGTTTCAGAGCGAAGAGCGGCCAATGTGACGATCTGGCTTTAAGTCGATTCGATAACAAATGACGAAAACGGACGGATGTCTCAGGTTTTTACTACATATGAACACTTTTCACATCCTCCCGTGCAATTCGGCTGCTAGTCCTCATTTCATGCAGAATCTTAAGGTCCTAGCTCATGTCCAAGGCACCAAAGCCAGCTAAATAGTCAATAATCGATACTTAAAACTTGAATTGTACTACTTCTTACTGGCTATTACATCATCTTAGAAGCTTCATCTGTGTTCTACTATGGTGCTTTTAGTGTCTCCGCATACTACAGCACGCGACATAGCTTTGCAGACGATAAGTACAACCGTTTCAGAGAGAAGAGCGGCCAATGTGACGATCTGGCTTTAAGTAGATTCCATAACAAATGACGAATACGGACAAATTTCTCAGGTTTTTACTACATATGAACACTTTTCACAATCTCGCGTGCAATTCGGCTGCTAGTCCTCCTTTCATGCAGAATCTTAAGGTCCTAGCTCATGTCCAAGGCACCAAAGAATGGTAAAAAGTCAATAATCGATATCTAAAATTTCACTTGTACTACTTCTTACTGGCTATTACATCAACTTAGAAGGTTCATCTGTGTTCTACTATGGTGCTTTTAGTGCCTCCACATACCGCAGCACGCGACATAGCTTTGCAGGCGATAAGTACAACCGTTTCAGAGAGAAGAGCGGCCAATGTGACGATCTGGCTTTAAGTCGATTCGATAACAAATGACGAAAACGGACGGATTTCTCAGGTTTTTACTACATATGAACACTTTTCACCTTCTCCCGTGCAACTTGGCTGCTAGTCCTCCTTTCATGCAGAATCTTAAGGTCTTAGCTCACGTCCAATGCACCAAAGCCAGCTAAAAAGTCAATAATCGATACCTAAAACTTGGATTGTACTACTTCTTACTGGCTATTACATCAACTTAGAAGCTTCATCTGTGTTCTACTATGGTGTTATTAGTGTCTCCGCATAACGCAGCTCGCGACATAGCTTTGCAGGCGATAAGTAGAACCGTTTCAGAGCGAAGAGCGGCCAATGTGACGACCTGGCTTTAAGTCGATTCGATAACAAATGACGAAAACGGACGGATGTCTCAGGTTTTTACTACATATGAACACTTTTCACATCCTCCCGTGCAACTCGGCTGCTAGTCCTCCTTTCATGCCGAATCTTAAGGTCCTAGCTCATGTCCAAGGCACCAAAGCCAGCTAAAAAGTCAATAATCGATACCTAAAACTTGAATTGTACTACTTCTTACTGGCTATTACATCATCTTAGAAGCTTCATCTGTGTTCTACTATGGTGCTTTTAGTGTCTCCGCATACCGCAGCACGCGACATAGCTTTCAGACGATAAGTACAACCGTTTCAGAGAGAAGAGCGGCCAATGTGACGACCTGGCTTTAAGTCGATTCGATAACAAATGACGATAACGAACGAATTTCTCAGGTTTTTACTACGTATGAACACTTTTCACATTCTCCCGTGCAACTCGGCTGCTAGTCCTCCTTTCATGCAGAATCTCAAGGTCATAGCTCATGTCCAAGGCAGCAAAGCCAGCTAAAAAGTCAATAATCGATACCTAAAACTGGTATTGTACTAATACTTACTGGCTGTTACATCATCTTAGAAGCTTTATCTGTGTTCTACTATGGTGCTTTTAGTGTCTCCGCATACCGCAGCACGCGACATAGCTTTCAGACAATTAGTACAACCGTTTCAGAGAGAAGAGCGGCCAATGTGACGACCTGGCTTTAAGTCGATTCGATAACAAATGACGATAACGAACGAATTTCTCAGGTTTTTACTACATATGAACACTTTTCACCTTCTCCCGTGCAACTTGGCTGCTAGTCCTCCTTTCATGCAGAATCTTAAGGTCTTAGCTCACGTCCAATGCACCAAAGCCAGCTAAAAGTCAATGATCGATGCCTAAAACTTGAATTGTACTTCTTCTTACTGGCTATTACATCTACTTAGAAGCTTCATCTGTGTTCTACTATGGTGATTTTAGTGTCTCCGCATACCGCAGCACGCGACATAGCTTTGCAGACGATAAGTACAACCGTTTCAGAGAGAAGAGCGGCCAATGTGATGACCTGGCTTTAAGTTGATTCCGTAACAAATGACGAAAACGGACGGATTTCTCAGGTTTTTACTACATATGAACACTTTTCACATTCTCAAGTGCAATTCGGCTGCTAGTCCTCCGTTCATGCAGAATCTTAAGGTCCTAGCTCATGTCCAAGGCACCAAAGCCAGTTAAAAAGTCAATAATCGATACCTAAAACTGGTATTGTACTAATTCTTACTGGCTATTACATCATCTTATAAGCTTCATCTGTGTTCTACTATGGTGCTTTTAGTGTCTCCGCATACCGCAGCACGCGACATAGCTTTGCAGACGATAAGTACAACCGTTTCAGAGAGAAGAGCGGCCGATGTGACGATCTGGCTTTAAGTCGATTCGATAACAAATGACGAAAACGGACGGATTTCTCAGGTTTTTACTACATATGAACACTTTTCACATTCTCCCATGCAACTCGGCTGCTAGTCCTCCGTTCATGCAGAATCTTAGGGTCCTAGCTCATGTCCAAGGCACCAAAGCCAGCTAAAAAGTCAATAATCGATACCTAAAACTGGTATTGTACTAATTCTTACTGGCTATTACATCATCTTATAAGCTTCATCTGTGTTCTACTATGGTGCTTTTAGTGTCTCCGCATACCGCAGCACGTGACATAGCTTTCAGACGATAAGTACAACCGTTTCAGAGAGAAGAGCGGCCAATGTGACGATCTGGCTTTAAGTCGATTCGATAACAAATGACGAAAACGGACTGATTTCTCAGGTTTTTACTACATATGAACACTTTTCACATTCTCCCATGCAACTCGGCTGCTAGTCCTCCTTTCATGCAGAATCTTAAGGTCCTAGCTCATGTCCAAGGCACCAAAGCCAGCTAAAAAGTCAATAATCGATACCTAAAACTTGAGTTGTACTACTTCTTACTAGCTATTACATCAACTTAGAAGTTTCATCTGTGTTCTACAATGGTGCTTTTAGTGTCTCCACATACCGCAGCACGCGACATAGCTTTGCAGACGATAAGTACAACCGTTTCAGAGAGAAGAGCGGCTAATGTGACGATCTGGCTTTCAGTCGATTCGATAACAAATGACGAAACCGGACGGATTTCTCAGGTTTTTACTACATATGAACACTTTTCACATTCTCCCTTGCTACTCGGCTGCTAGCCCTCCTTTCATGCAGAATCTTAAGGTCCTAGCTCATGTCCAACTCACCAAAGAATGGTAAAAAGTCAATAATCGATATCTAAAATTTCACTTGTACTACTTCTTACTGGCTATTACATCAACTTAGAAGCTTCATCTGTGTTCTACTATGGTGCTTTTAGTGCCTCCACATACCGCAGCACGCGACATAGCTTTGCAGACGATAAGTACAACCGTTTCAGAGAGAAGAGCGGCCAATGTGACGATCTGGCTTTAAGTCGATTCGATAACAAATGACGAAAACGGACGGATTTCTCAGGTTTTTACTACATGTGAACACTTTTCACATTCTCCCATGGAACTCGGCTGCTAGTCCTCCTTTCATGCAGAATCTTATGGTCCTAGCTCATGTCCAAGGCACCAAAGCCAGCTAAAAAGTCAATAATCGATACCTAAAACTTGGATTGTACTACTTCTTACTGGCTATTACATCAACTTAGAAGCTTCTACTATGGTGCTATTTGTGTCTCCGCATAACGCAGCTCGCGACATAGCTTTGCAGGCGATAAGTACAACCGTTTCAGAGCGAAGAGCGGCCAATGTGACGATCTGGCTTTAAGTCGATTCGATAACAAATGACGAAAACTGACGGATGTCTCAGGTTTTTACTACATATGAACACTTTTCACATCCTCCCGTGCAACTCGGCTGCTAGTCCGCATTTCATGCAGAATCTTAAGGTCCTAGCTCATGTCCAAGGCACCAAAGCCAGCTAAAAAGTCAATAATCGATACTTAAAACTTGAATTGTACTACTTCTTACTGGCTATTACATCATCTTAGAAGCTTCATCTGTGTTCTACTATGGTGCATTTAGTGTCTCCGCATACCGCAGCACGCGACATAGCTTTGCAGACGATAAGTACAACCGTTTCAGAGAGAAGAGCGGCCAATGTGACGATCTGGCTTTAAGTCGATTCGATAACAAATGACGAATACGGACGGATTTCTCTGGTTTTTACTACATATGAACACTTTTCACATTCTCCCTTGCAACTCGGCTGCTAGTCCTCCTTTCATGCAGAATCTTATGGTCCTAGCTCATGTCCAAGGCACCAAAGCCAGCTAAAAAGTCAATAATCGATACCTAGAACTTGAGTTGTACTATACCTTAGTGGCTATTACATCATCTTAGAAGCTTCATCCGTGTTGTACTATGGTGCTTTTAGTGTCTCCGCATACCGCAGCACGCGACATAGCTTTCAGACGATAAGTACAACCGATTCAGAGAGAAGAGCGGCCAATGTGACGATCTGGCTTTAAGTCGATTCGATAACAAATGACGAATACAGACGGATTTCTCAGGTTTTTACTACATATGAACACTTTTCACACTCTCTCGTGCAACTCGGCATGCTAGTCCTCGTTTCATGCAGAATCTTATGGTCCTAGCTCATGTCCAAGGCACCAAAGCCAGCTAAAAAGTCAATAATCGATACCTAGTACTTGAGATGTACTACTTCTTACTGGCTATTACATCAACTTAGAAGCTTCATCTGTGTTCTACTATGGTGCTTTTAGTGCTTCCACATACCGCAGCACGCGACATAGCTTTGCAGACGATAAGTACAACCGTTTCAGAGAGAAGAGCGGCCAATGTGACGATCTGGTTTTAAGTCGATTCGATAACAAATGACGAAAACGGACGGATGTCTCAGGTTTTTACTACATATGAACACTTTTCACATCCTCCCGTGCAACTCGGCTGCTAGTCCTCATTTCATGCAGAATCTTAAGGTCCTAGCTCATGTCCAAGGCACCAAAGCCAGCTAAAAAGTCAACAATCGATACTTAAAACTTGAATTGTACTACTTCTTACTGGCTATTACATCATCTTAGAAGCTTCATCTGTGTTATACTATGGTGCTTTTAGTGTCTCCGCATACCGCAGCACGCGACATAGCTTTGCAGACGATAAGTACAACCGTTTCAGAGAGAAGAGCGGCCAATGTGACGATCTGGCTTTAAGTAGATTCCATAACAAATGACGAATACGGACGAATTTCTCAGGTTTTTACTACATATGAACACTTTTCACAATCTCGCGTGCAATTCGGCTGTTAGTCCTCCTTTCATGCAGAATCTTAAGGTCCTAGCTCATGTCCAAGGCACCAAAGCCAGCTAAAAAGTCAATAATCGATACCTAAATCTGGTATTGTACTAATTCTTACTGGCTATTACATCATCTTAGAAGCTTCATCTGTGTTCTACTATGGTGCTTTTAGTGTCTCCGCATACTGCAGCACGTGACATAGCTTTCAGACGATAAGTACAACCGTTTCAGAGAGAAGAGTGGCCAATGTGACGATCTGGCATTAAGTCGATTCGATAACAAATGACGAAAACGGACATATTTCTCAGGTTTTTACTACATATGAACACTTTTCACATTCTCCCGTGCAACTCGGCAGCTAGTCCTCCTTTCATGCAGAATCTTATGGTCCTAGCTCATGTCCAAGGCACCAAAGCCAGCTAAATAGTCAATAATCGATACCTAGAACTTGAGTTGTACTACTTCTTACTGGCTATTACATCATCTTAGAAGCTTCATCTGTGTTCTACTATGGTGCTTTTAGTGTCTCCGCATACCGCAGCACGCGACATAGCTTTCAGACGATAAGTACAACCGTTTCAGAGAGAAGAGTGGCCAATGTGACGATCTGGCTTTAAGTCGATTCGATAACAAATGACGAAAACGGACATATTTCTCAGGTTTTTACTACATATGAACACTTTTCACACTCTCTCGTGCAACTCGGCATGCTAGTCCTCGTTTCATGCAGAATCTTAAGGTCCTAGCTCATGTCCAAGGCACCAAAGCCAGCTAAAAAGTCAATAATCGATATCTAGAACTTGAGTTGTACTACTTCTTACTGGCTATTACATCAACTTAGAAGCTTCATCTGTGTTCTACTATGGTGCTTTTAGAGTCTCCACACACCGCAACACGCGACATAGCTTTGCAGACGATATGTACAACCGTTTCAGACAGAAGAGCGGCCAATGTGACGACCTGGCTTTAAGTCGATTCGATAACAAATGACGGAAACGGACGGATTTCTCAGGTTTTTACTACATATGAACACTTTTCACATTCTCCCGTGCAACTCGCCTGCTAGTCCTCCTTTCATGCAGAATCTTAAGGTCCTAGCTCATGTCCAAGGCACCAAAGCCAGCTAAAAAGTCAATAATCGACACTTAAAACTTGAATTGTACTACGTCTTACTGGTTATTACATCAACTTAGAAGCTTCATCTGTGTTCTACAATGGTGCTTATAGTGTCTCCGCATACCGCAGCACGCGACATAGCTTTCAGACGATAAGTACAACCGTTTCAGAGAGAAGAGCAGCTAATGTGACGATCTGGCTCTAAGTCGATTCGACAACAAATGACGAAAACGGACGGATTTCTCAGGTTTTTACTAAATATTAACACTTTTCACATTCTCATGTGCAACGCGGCTGCTAGACCTCCTATCATGCAAAATCTTAAGTTCCTAGCTCATGCCCAATGCACCAAAGAAGGGTAAAAAGTCAACAATCGATACCTAAAACTTGAATTGTTCTACATCTTACTGGCTATTACATCAACTTAGAAGCTTCATCTGTGTTCTACTATGGTGCTTTTAGTGTCTCCGCATACCGCAGCACGCGACATAGCTTTCAGACGATAAGTACAACCGTTTCAGAGAGAAGAGCGGCCAATGTGACGATCTGGCTTTAAGTCGATTCGATAACAAATGAAGAAAACGGACGGATTTCTCAGGTTTTTACTACATATGAACACTTTTCACAT
The DNA here is from genome assembly GCF_023897955.1 of Schistocerca gregaria. Lineage (NCBI taxonomy): Eukaryota > Metazoa > Arthropoda > Insecta > Orthoptera > Acrididae > Schistocerca > Schistocerca gregaria. The sequence goes on from NC_064925.1 coordinate 593,996,124, forward strand.
TCTCTCGTGCAACTCGGCTGCTAGTCCTCGTTTCATGCAGAATCTTATGGTCCTAGCTCATGTCCAAGGCACCAAAGCCAGCTAAAACGTCAATAATCGATACCTAGATCTTGAGATGTACTACTTCTTACTGGCTATTACATCAACTTAGAAGCGTCATCTGTGTTCTACTATGGTGCTTTTAGTGCCTCCACATACCGCATCACGCGACATAGCTTTGCAGACGTTAAGTACAACCGTTTCAGGGAGAAGAACGGCCAATGTGACGATCTATCTTTAAGTCGATTCGATAACAAATGACGAAAACGGACGGATTTCTCAGGTTTTTACTACATATGAACACTTTTCACATACTCCCGTGCAACTTGGCTGCTAGTCCTCCTTTCATGCAGAATCTTAAGGTCTTAGCTCACGTCCAATGCACCAAAGCCAGCTAAAAAGTCAATAATCGATACCTAAAACTTGGATTCTACTACTTCTTACTGGTTATTACATCAACCTTGAAGCTTCATCTGTGATCTACTATGGTGCTATTAGTGTCTCCGCATAACGCAGCACGCGACATAGCTTTGCAGGCGATAGGTACAACCGTTTCAGAGCGAAGAGCGGCCAATGTGACGATCTGGCTTTAAGTCGATTCAATAACAAAAGACGAAAACGGACGGATGTCTCAGGTTTTTACTACATATGAACACTTTTCACATCCTCCTGTGCAACTGGGCTGCGAGTCTTCCTTTCATGCAGAATCTTAAGGTCCTAGCTCATGTCCAAGGCACCAAAGCCAGCTAAAAAGTCAATAATCGATACTTAAAATTTGAATTGTACTACTTCTTACTGGCTATTACATCATCTTAGAAGCTTCATCTGTGTTCTACTATGGTGCTTTTAGTGTCTCCGCATACCGCAGCACGCGACATAGCTTTCAGACGATAAGTACAACCGTTTCAGAGGGAAGAGCGGCCAATGTGACGATCTGGCTTTAAGTCGATTCGATAACAAATGACGAATACAGACGGATTTCTCAGGTTTTTACTACATATGAACACTTTTCACATTCTCTCGTGCAACTCGGCTGCTAGTCCTCGTTTCATGCAGAATCTTATGGTCCTAGCTCATGTCCAAGGCACCAAAGCCAGCTAAAAAGTCAATAATCGATACCTAGAACTTGAGATGTACTACTTCTTACTGGATATTATATCAACTTAGAAGCTTCATCTGTGTTCTACTATGGTGCTTTTAGAGTCTCCACATACCGCAACATGCGACATAGCTTTGCAGACGATATGTACAACCGTTTCAGACAGAAGAGCGGCCAATGTGACGACCTGGCTTTAAGTCGATTCGATAACAAATGACGAAAACGGACGGATTTCTCATGTTTTTACTACATATGAACACTTTTCACATTCTCCCGTACAACTCGCCTGCTAGTCCTCCTTTCATGCAGAATCTTAAGGTCCTAGCTCATGTCCAAGGCACCAAAGCCAGCTAAAAAGTCAATAATCGATACTTAAAACTTGAATTGTACTACTTCTTACTGGTTATTACATCAACTTAGAAGCTTCATCTGTGTTCTACAATGGTGCTTTTAGTGTCTCCGCATACCGCAGCACGCGAAATAGCTTTGCAGACGATAAGTACAACCGTTTCAGAGAGAAGAGCTGCCAATGTGACGATCTGGCTTTAAGTCGATTCCATAACAAATGACGAATACGGACGGATTTCTCAGGTTTTTACTACATATGAACACTTTTCACAATCTCGCGTGCAATTCGGCTGCTAGTCCTCCTTTCATGCAGAATCTTAAGGTCCTAGCTCATGTCCAAGGCACCAAAGAAGGGTAAAAAGTCAACAATCGATACCTAAAACTTGAATTGTTCTACATCTTACTGGCTATTACATCAACTTAGAAGCTTCATCTGTGTTCTACTATGGTGCTTTTAGTGTCTCCGCATACCGCAGCACGCGACATAGCTTTCAGACGATAAGTACAACCGTTTCAGAGAGAAGAGCGGCCAATGTGACGATCTGGCTTTAAGTCGATTCGATAACAAATGAAGAAAACGGACGGATTTCTCAGGTTTTTACTACATATGAACACTTTTCACATTCTCTCGTGCAACTCGGCTGCTAGTCCTCGTTTCATGCAGAATCTTATGGTCCTAGCTCATGTCCAAGGCACCAAAGCCAGCTAAAACGTCAATAATCGATACCTAGATCTTGAGATGTACTACTTCTTACTGGCTATTACATCAACTTAGAAGCGTCATCTGTGTTCTACTATGGTGCTTTTAGTGCCTCCACATACCGCATCACGCGACATAGCTTTGCAGTCGATAGGTACAACCGTTTCAGAGCGAAGAGCGGCCAATGTGACGATCTGGCTTTAAGTCGATTCAATAACAAAAGACGAAAACGGGCGGATGTCTCAGGTTTTTACTACATATGAACACTTTTCACATCCTCCTGTGCAACTCGGCTGCTAGTCTTCCTTTCATGCAGAATCTTAAGGTCCTAGCTCATGTCCAAGGCACCAAAGCCAGCTAAAAAGTCAATAATCGATACTTAAAATTTGAATTGTACTACTTCTTACTGGCTATTACATCATCTTAGAAGCTTCATCTGTGTTCTACTATGGTGCTTTTAGTGTCTCCGCATACCGCAGCACGCGACATGGCTTTCAGACGATAAGTACAACCGTTTCAGAGGGAAGAGCGGCCAATGTGACGATCTGGCTTTAAGTCGATTCGATAACAAATGACGAATACAGACGGATTTCTCAGGTTTTTACTACATATGAACACTTTTCACATTCTCTCGTGCAACTCGGCTGCTAGTCCTCGTTTCATGCAGAATCTTATGGTCCTAGCTCATGTCCAAGGCACCAAAGAAGGGTAAAAAGTCAACAATCGATACCTAAAACTTGAATTGTTCTACATCTTACTGGCTATTACATCAACCTTGAAGCTTCATCTGTGATCTACTATGGTGCTATTAGTGTCTCCGCATAACGCAGCACGCGACATAGCTTTGCAGGCGATAGGTACAACCGTTTCAGAGCGAAGAGCGGCCAATGTGACGATCTGGCTTTAAGTCGATTCGATAACAAATGACGGAAACGGACGGATTTCTCAGGTTTTTACTACATATGAACACTTTTCACATTCTCCCGTGCAACTCGCCTGCTAGTCCTCCTTTCATGCAGAATCTTAAGGTCCTAGCTCATGTCCAAGGCACCAAAGCCAGCTAAAAAGTCAATAATCGACACTTAAAACTTGAATTGTACTACGTCTTACTGGTTATTACATCAACTTAGAAGCTTCATCTGTGTTCTACAATGGTGCTTTTAGTGTCTCCGCATACCGCAGCACGCGACATAGCTTTCAGACGATAAGTACAACCGTTTCAGAGAGAAGAGCAGCTAATGTGACGATCTGGCTCTAAGTCGATTCGACAACAAATGACGAAAACGGACGGATTTCTCAGGTTTTTACTAAATATTAACACTTTTCACATTCTCATGTGCAACGCGGCTGCTAGACCTCCTATCATGCAAAATCTTAAGTTCCTAGCTCATGCCCAATGCACCAAAGAAGGGTAAAAAGTCAACAATCGATACCTAAAACTTGAATTGTTCTACATCTTACTGGCTATTACATCAACTTAGAAGCTTCATCTGTGTTCTACTATGGTGCTTTTAGTGTCTCCGCATACCTCAGCACGCGACATAGCTTTCAGACGATAAGTACAACCGTTTCAGAGAGAAGAGCGGCCAATGTGACGATCTGGCTTTAAGTCGATTCGATAACAAATGAAGAAAACGGACGGATTTCTCAGGTTTTTACTACATATGAACACTTTTCACATTCTCTCGTGCAACTCGGCTGCTAGTCCTCGTTTCATGCAGAATCTTATGGTCCTAGCTCATGTCCAAGGCACCAAAGCCAGCTAAAACGTCAATAATCGATACCTAGATCTTGAGATGTACTACTTCTTACTGGCTATTACATCAACTTAGAAGCGTCATCTGTGTTCTACTATGGTGCTTTTAGTGCCTCCACATACCGCAACATGCGACATAGCTTTGCAGACGATATGTACAACCGTTTCAGACAGAAGAGCGGCCAATGTGACGACCTGGCTTTAAGTCGATTCGATAACAAATGACGAAAACGGACGGATTTCTCAGGTTTTTACTACATATGAACACTTTTCACATTCTCCCGTACAACTCGCCTGCTAGTCCTCCTTTCATGCAGAATCTTAAGGTCCTAGCTCATGTCCAAGGCACCAAAGCCAGCTAAAAAGTCAATAATCGATACTTAAAACTTGAATTGTACTACTTCTTACTGGTTATTACATCAACTTAGAAGCTTCATCTGTGTTCTACAATGGTGCTTTTAGTGTCTCCGCATACCGCAGCACGCGAAATAGCTTTGCAGACGATAAGTACAACCGTTTCAGAGAGAAGAGCTGCCAATGTGACGATCTGGCTTTAAGTCGATTCCATAACAAATGACGAATACGGACGGATTTCTCAGGTTTTTACTACATATGAACACTTTTCACAATCTCGCGTGCAATTCGGCTGCTAGTCCTCCTTTCATGCAGAATCTTAAGGTCCTAGCTCATGTCCAAGGCACCAAAGCCAGCTAAAAAGTCAATAATCGATACCTAAATCTGGTATTCTACTAATTCTTACTGGCTATTACATCATCTTAGATGCTTCATCTGTGTTCTACTATGGTGCTTTTAGTGTCTCCGCATACTGCAGCACGCGACATAGCTCTCAGACGATAAGTACAACCGTTTCAGAGAGAAGAGCAGCTAATGTGATGATCTGGCTTTAAGTCGATTCGATAACAAATGACGAAAACGGACCGATTTCTCAGGTTTTTACTACATATGAACACTTTTCACATTGTCTCGTGCAACTCGGCTGCTAGTCCTCGTTTCATGCAGAATCTTATGGTCCTAGCTCATGTCCAAGGCACCAAAGCCAGCAAACAAGTCAATAATCGATACCTAGAACTTGAGATGTACTACTTCTTACTGGCTATTACATCAACTTCGAAGCTTCATCTGTGTTCTACTATGGTGCTTTTACTGTCTCCGCATACCGCAGCACGCGACATAGCTTTCAGACGATAAGTACAACCGTTTCAGAGAGAAGAGCGGCCAATGTGACGATCTGGCTTTAAGTCGATTCGATAACAAATGACGAAAACGGACGGATTTCTCAGGTTTTTACTACATATGAACACTTTCACATTCTCTCGTGCAACGCGGCTGCTAGTCCTCGTTTCATGCAGAATCTTATGGTCCTAGCTCATGTCCAAGGCACCAAAGCCAGCTAAAAAGTCAATAATCGGTACCTAGAACTTGAGATGTACTACTTCTTACTGGCTATTACATCAACTTAGAAGCTTCAGCTGTGTTCTACTATGGTGCTTTTAGAGTCTCCACATACCGCAACACGCGACATAGCTTTGCAGACGATATGTACAACCGTTTCAGACGGAAGATCGGCCAATGTGACGACCTGGCTTTAAGTCGATTCGATAACAAATGACGAAAACGGACGGATGTCTCAGGTTTTTACTACATATGAACACTTTTCACATTCTCCTGTGCAACTCGGCAGCTAGTCCTCCTTTCATGCAGAATCTTTAGGTCCTTGCTCATGTCCAAGGCACCAAAGCCAGCTAAAAAGTCAATAATCGATACCTAACACTTGAATTGTACTACATCTTACTGGCTATTACATCATCTTAGAAGCTTCATCTGTGTTCTACTATGGTGCTTTTAGTGTCTCCACAAACCGCAGCACGCGACATAGCTTTGCAGACGATAAGTACAACCGTTTCAGAGAGAAGAGCGGCCAATGTGGCAATGTGGCTTTAAGTCGATTCCATACCAAATGACGAACACAGGCGGATTTCTCAGGTTTTTACTACATATGAACACTTTTCACAATCTCGCGTTCAATTCGGCTGCTAGTCCTCCTTTCATGCAGAATCTTAAGGTCCTAGCTCATGTCCAAGGCACCTAATCCAGCTAAAAATTCAATAATCGTAACCTAAATCTGGTATTGTACTAATTCTTACTGGCTATTACATCATCTTAGAAGCTTCATCTGTGTTCTACTATGGTGCTTTTACTGTCTCCGCATACCGCAGCACGCGACATAGCTTTGCAGACGATAAGTACAACCGTTTCAGAGAGAAGAGCGGCCAATGTGGCAATGTGGCTTTAAGTCGATTCCATACCAAATGACGAACACAGACGAATTTCTCAGGTTTTTACTACATATGAACACGTTTCACATTCTCCCATGAAACTCGGCTGCTAGTCCTCCTTTCCTGCAGAATCTTATGGTCCTACCTCATGTCCAAGGCACCAAAGCCAGTTAAAAGTCAATAATCGATGATTAAAACTTGAATTGTACTACTTCTTACTGGCTATTACATCAACTTAGAAGCTTCAGCTGTGTTCTACTATGGTGCTTTTAGAGTCTCCACATACCGCAACACGCGACATAGCTTTGCAGACGATATGTACAACCGTTTCAGACGGAAGATCGGCCAATGTGACGACCTGGCTTTAAGTCGATTCGATAACAAATGACGAAAACGGACGGATTTCTCAGGTTTTTACTACATATGAACACTTTTCACATTCCCCAAGCAACTCGGCTGCTAGTCCTCCTTTCATGCAGAATCTTAAGGTCCTAGCTCATGTCCAAGGCACCAAAGCCTGCTAAAAAGTCAATAATCGATACCTAAAACTGGTATTGTACTAATTCTTACTGGCTATTTCATCATCTTAGAAGCTTCATCTGTGTCCTACTATGGTGCTTTTAGAGTCTCCACATACCGCAACACGTGACATAGCTTTGCAGACGATAAGTACAACCGTTTCAGAGAGAAGAGCGGCCAATGTGACGATCTGACTTTAAGTCGATTCGATAACAAATGACGAAAACGGACGGATTTCTCAGGTTTTTACTACATATGAACACTTTTCACATTCTCCCGTGCAATTCGGCTGCTAGTCATCCTTTCATGCAGAATCTTAAGGTCCTAGCTCATGTCCAAGGCACCAAATCCAGCTGAAAATTCAATAATCGATACCTAAATCTGGTATTGTACTAATTCTTACTGGCTATTACATCATCTTAGAAGCTTCATCTGTGTTCTACTATGGTGCTTTTAGTATCTCCGCATACCGCAGCACGCGAGATAGCTTTCAGACGATAAGTACAACCGTTTCATAGAGAAGAGCCGCCAATGCGACGATCTGGCTTTAAGTCGATTCGATAACAAATGACGAAAACGGATGAATTTCTCAGGTTTTCACTACATATGAACACGTTTCACATTCTCCCATGCAACTCGGCTGCTAGTCCTCCTTTCATGCAGAATCTTATGGTCCTAGCTCATGTCCAAGGCAAAAAAGCTAGCTAGAAAGTCAATAATCGATACCTAAAACTTGAGTTGTACTACTTCTTACTGGCTATTACATCAACTTAGAAGCTTCATCTGTGTTCGACAATGGTGCTTTTAGTGTCTCCACATACCGCAGCACGCGACATAGCTTTGCAGACGATAAGTACAACCGTTTCAGAGAGAAGAGCGGCCAATGTGACGATCTGGCTTTAAGTCGATTCCATACCAAATGACGAATACAGACGGATTTCTCAGGTTTTTACTACTTATGAACACTTTTCACAATCTCGCGTGCAATTCGGCTGCTAGTCCTCCTTTCATGCCGAATCTTAAGGTCCTAGCTCATGTCCAAGGCACCAAATCCAGCTAAAAAGTCAATAATCGATACCTAAATCTGGTATTGTACTAATTCTTACTGGCTATTACATCATCTTGGAAGCTTCATCTATGTTCTACTATGGTGCTTTTAGTGTCTCCGCATACTGGAGCACGCGACATAGCTTTCGCACGATAAGTACAACCGTTTCAGAGAGAAGAGCGGTCAATGTGACGATCTGGCTTTAAGTCGATTCGATAACAAATGACGAAAACGGACGGATTTCTCAGGATTTTACTACATATGAACACTTTTCACATTCTCCCGTTAACTCGGCTGCTAGTCCTCCTTTCATGCAGAATCTTATGGTCCTAGCTATGTCCAAGGTACCAAAGCCAGCTAAAAAGTCAATAATCGATACCTAGAACTTGAGTTGTACTACTTCTTACTGGCTATTACATCAACTTACAAGCATCATCTGTGTTCTACTATGGTGCTTTTAGAGTCTCCACATACCGGAACACGCGACATAGCTTTGCAGACGATATGTACAACCGTTTCAGAGAGAAGAGCGGACAATGTGACGATCTGGCTTTAAGTCGATTCCATACCAAATGACGAATACAGACGGATTTCTCAGGTTTTTACTACATATGAACACTTTTCACAATCTCGCGTGCAACTCGGCTGCTAGTCCTCCTTTCATGCAGAATCTTAAGGTCCTAACTCATGTCCAAGGCACCAAAGCCTGCTAAAAAGTCAATAATCGATACCTAAAACTGGTATTGTACTAATTCTTACTGGCTATTTCATCATCTTAGAAGCTTCATCTGTGTCCTACTATGGTGCTTTTAGTGTCTCCGCATACCGCAGCACGCGACATAGCTTTCAGACGATAAGTACATCCGTTTCAGAGAGGAGAGCGGCCAATGTGACGATCTGGCTTTTAAGTCGATTCGATAACAAATGACGAAAACGGACGGATTTCTCAGGATTTTACTACATATGAACACTTTTCACATTCTCCCGTGCAACTCGGCTGCTAGTCCTCCTTTCATGCAGAATCTTATGGTCCTAGCTCATGTCCATGGCACCAAAGCCAGCTAAAAAGTCAATAATCGATACCTAGAACTTGAGTTGTACTACTTCTTACTGGCTATTACATCAACTTACAAGCATCATCTGTGTTCTACTATGGTGCTTTTAGAGTCTCCACATACCGCAACACGTGACATAGCTTTGCAGACGATATGTACAACCGTTTCAGAGAGAAGCGCGGCCAATGTGACGACCTGGCTTTAAGTCGATTCGATAACAAATGACGAAAACGGACGGATTTCTCAGGTTTTTACTACATATGAACACTTTTCACATCCTCAGGTGCAACTCGGCTGCTAGTCATCCTTTCATGCAGAATCTTAAGGTCCTAGCTCATGTCCAAGGCACCAAAGCCTGCTAAAAAGTCAATAATCGATACCTAAAACTTGAATTGTACTAATTCTTACTGGCTATTTCATCATCTTAGAAGCTTCATCTGTGTCCTACTATGGTGCTTTTAGTGTCTCCGCATACCGCAACACGCGACATAGCTTTCAGACGATATGTACAACCGTTTCAGAGAGAAGAGCGGACAATGTGACGACCTGGCTTTAAATCGATTCAGTAACAAATGAAGAAAACGGATGGATTTCTCAGGTTTTTACTACATATGAACACTTTTCACATTCTCCCGTGAAACTCGGCTGCTAGTCCTCCTTTCATGCAGAATCTTATGGTGCTAGCTCATGTCCAAGGCACCAAAGCCAGCTAAAAAGTCAATAATCGATAAGTAGAACTTGAGTTGTACTACTTCTTACTGGCTATTACATCAACTTACAAGCATCATCTGTGTTCTACTATCGTGCTTTTAGAGTCTCCACATACCGCAACACGTGACATAGCTTAGCAGACGATATGTACAACCGTTTCAGAGAGAAGAGCGGCCAATGTGACGATCTGGCTTTAAGTCGATTCGATAACAAATGACGAAAACGGACGGATTTCTCAGGTTTTTACTACATATGAACACTTTTCACATCCTCCCGTGCAACTCGGCTGCTAGTCCTCCTTTCATGCAGAACCCTAAGGTCCTAGCTCATGTCCAAGACACCAAAGCCTGCTAAAAAGTCAATAATCGATACCTAGAACTTGAGTTGTACTACTTCTTACTGGCTATTACATCAACTTACAAGCATCATCTGTGTTCTACTATGGTGCTTTTAGAGTCTCCGCATACCGCAGCACGCGACATAGCTTTGCAGACGATAAGTACAACTGTTTCAGAGAGAAGAGCGGCCAATGTGACGATCTGGCTTATGTCGATTCGATAACAAATGACGAAAACGGACGGATTTCTCAGGTTTTTACTACATATGAACACTTTTCACTTTCTCCCTCGCAACTCGGCTGCTAGTCCTCCTTTCATGCAGAATCTTAAGGCCCTAGCTCATGTCCAAGACACCAAAGCCAGCTAAAAAGTCAATAATCGATACCTAAACCTTGAATTGTACTACTTCTTACCGGCTATTACATCAACTTAGAAGCTTCATCTGTGTTCTACTATGGTGCTTTTAGTGTCTCCGCATACCGCAGCACGCGACATAGCTTTGCAGACGATAAGTACAACCGTTTCAGAGAGAAGAGCGGCCAATGTGACGATCTGGCTTTAAGTCAATTCGATAACAAATGACGAAAACGTAAGGATTTCTCAGGTTTTTACTACATATGAACATTTTCCACATTCTCCAGTGCAACTCGGCTGCTAGTCCTCCTTTCATGCAGAATCTTAAGGTCCTAGCTCATTTTCAAGTCACCAAAGCAAGCTAAGAAGTCAATAATCGATACTTAAAACTTGAATTGTACTACTTCTTACTGGCTATTACATCAGCTTAGAAGCTTCATCTGTGTTGTACTATGGTGCATTTAGTGTCTCCACATACCGCAGCACGCGACATAGCTTTGCAGACGATAAGTACAACCGTTTCAGAGAGAAGAGCGGCCAATGTGACGATCTGGCTTTAAGTCGATTCCATAACAAATGGCGGAAACGGACGGATTTCTTAGGTTTTTACTACATATGAACACTTTTCACATTCTCCCGTGCAACTGGGCTGCTAGTCCTCCTTTCATGCAGAATCATAAGGTCCTAGCTCATGTCCAAGGTACCAAAGCCAGCTAAAAAGTCAATAATCGATACTTAAAACTTGAATTGTACTACTTCTTACTGAATATTACATCATCTTAGAAGCTTCATCTGTGTTCTACTATGGTGCTTTTAGTGTCTCCGCATACCGCAGCACGCGACATAGCTTTGCAGTCGATAAGTACAACCGTTTCAGAGAGAAGAGCGGCTAATGTGACGATCTGGCTTTAAGTCGATTCGATAACAAATGACGATAACGAACGGATTTCTCAGGTTTTTACTACATATGAACACTTTTCACATTCTCCCGTGCAACTGGGCTGCTAGTCCTCCTTTCATGCAGAATCATAAGGTCCTAGCTCATGTCCAAGGTACCAAAGCCAGCTAAAAAGTCAATAATCGATACCTAAAACTTGAATTGTACTTCTTCTTACTGGCTATTACATCAACTTAGAAGCTTCATCTGTGTTCTACTATGATGCTTTTAGTGTCTCCGCATACCGCAGCACGCGACATAGCTTTGCAGACCGTAAGTACAACCGTTTCAGAGAGAAGAGCGGCCAATGTGACGATCTGGCTTTAAGTCGATTCCATAACAAATGACGAAAACGGACGGATTTCTGAGGTTTTTACTACATATGAACACTTTTCACATTCTCCCGTGCAACTCGGCTGCTAGTCCTCCTTTCATGCACAATCTTAAAGTCCTAGCTCATGTTCAAGTCACCAAAGCAAGCTAAGAAGTCAATAATCGATACCTATAACATGAATTGTACTACTTCTTACTGGCTATTACATCAGCTTAGAAGCTTCATCTGTGTTCTACTATGGTGCTTTTAGTGTCTCCACATACCGCAGCACGCGACATAGCTTTGCAGACGATAAGTACAACCGTTTCAGAAAGAAGAGCGGCCAATGTGACGATCTGGCTTTAAGTCGATTCGATAACAAATGGCGGAAACGGACGGATTTCTTAGGTTTTTACTACATATGAACACTTTTCACATTCTCCCATGCAACTGGGCTGCTAGTCCTCCTTTCATGCAGAATCATAAGGTCCTAGCTCATGTCCAAGGTACCAAAGCCAGCTAAAAAGTCAATAATCGATACCTAACACTTGAATTGTACTACTTCTTACTGGCTATTACATCGCCTTAGAAGCTTCATCTGTGTTCTACTATGGTGCTTTTAGTGTCTCCGCATACCGCAGCACGCGACATAGCTTTGCAGACGATAAGTACAACCGTTTCAGAGAGAAGAGCGCCAATGTGACGATCTGGCTTTAAGACGATTCGATAACAAATGACGAAAACGGACGGATTTCTCAGGTTTTTACTACATATGAACACTTTTCACATTCTCTCAAGCAACTCGGCTGCTAGTCCTCCGTTCATGCAGAATTTTAAGGTCCTAGCTCATGTCCAAGGCACCAAAGAATGGTAAAAAGTTAATAATCGATACCTAAGACTTGAATTGTATTACATCTTACTGGATATTACTTCAACTTAGAAGCTTCATCTGTGTTCTACTATGGTGCTTTTAGTGTCTCCGAATACCGCAGCACGCGACAAAGCTTTGCAGACGATAAGTACAACCGTTTCAGAGAGAAGAGCGGCCAATGTGACGATCTGGCTCTAAGTCAATTCGATAACAAATGACGAAAACGGAAGGATTTCTCAGGTTTTTACTACATATGAACATTTTCCACATTCTCCAGTGCAACTCGGCTGCTAGTCCTCCTTTCATGCAGAATCTTAAGGTCCTAGCTCATGTTCAAGTCACCAAAGCAAGCTAAGAAGTCAATAATCGATACCTATAACATGAATTGTACTACTTCGTACTGGCTATTACATCAACTTGGAAGCTTCATCTGTGTTCTACTATGGTGCTTTTAGTGTCTCCACATACCGCAGCACGCGACATAGCTTTGCAGACGATAAGTACAACCGTTTCAGAGAGAAGAGCGGCCAATGTGACGATCTGGCTTTAAGTCGATTCGATAACAAATGACGAAAACGGACGTATTTCTCAGGTTTTTACTATATATTAACACTTTTCACATTCTTCCGTGCAACTTGGCTGCTAGTCGTCCTATCATGCAGAATTTTATGGTCCTAGCTCATGTCCAAGGCACCAAAGCCAGCTAAAAAGTCAATAATCGATACATATAACTTGAATTGTACTACTTCTTACTGGCTATTACATCAACTTAGAAGCTTCATCTGTGTTCTACTATGATGCTTTTAGTGTCTCTGCATTACGCAGCACGCGACATAGCTTTGCAGACGATAAGTACAACCGTTTTAGAGAGTAGAGCGCACAATGTGACGATCTGGCTTTAAGTCGATTCGATAACAAATGAGGAAAACTGACGGATTTCTCTGGTTTTTACTACATATGAACACTTTTCACATTCTCCCGTGCAACTCGGGTGCTAGTCCTCCTTTCATGCAGAATCTTAAGGTCCTAGCTCATGTCCAAATCACCAAAGCCAGCTAAAAAGTCAATAATCAATACCTAAAACTTGAATTGTACTACTTCTTACTGACTATTACATCAACTTAGAAGCTTCATCTGTGTTCTGCTATGGTGCTTTTAGTGTCTCCGCATACCGCAGCACGCGACATAGCTTTGCAGACGATAAGTACAACCGTTTCAGAGAGAAGAGCGGCCAATGTGACAATCTGGCTTTAAGTCGATTCGATAACAAATGGCGGAAACAGCCGGATTTCTTAGGTTTTTACTACATATGAACACTTTTCACATTCTCCCGTGCAACTGGGCTGCTAGTCCTCCTTTCATGCAGAATCATAAGGTCCTAGCTCATGTTCAAGGTACCAAAGCCAGCTAAAAAGTCAATAATCGATACCTATAACTTGAATTGTACTACTTCTTACTGGCTATTACATCAACTTAGAAGCTTCATCTGTGTTCTACTATGTTGCTTTTAAAGTCTCCGCATACAGCAGCACTCGACATAGCTTTGCAGACAATAAGTACAACCGTTGCAGAGAGAAGAGCGGCCAATGTGACGATCTGGCTTTAACTCGATTCGATAACAAATGTCGAAAACGGACGGATTTCTCAGGCTTTTACTACATATGAACACTTTTCACACTCTCCCGTGAAACTCGGCTGTTAGTCCTCCATTAATGAAGAATCTTAAGGTCCTAGCTCATGTCCAAGGCACCAAAGACAGCTAAAAAGTCAATAATCGATACCTAAAACTTGAATTTTACTACTTCTTACTGGCTATTACATCAACTTGGAAGCTTCATCTGTCTTCTACCATGGTGCTTTTAGTGTCTCCACATACCGCAGCACGCGACATAGCTTTGCAGACGATAAGTACAACCGTTTCAGAGAGAAGAGCGGCCAATGTGACGATCTGGCTTTAAGTCGATTCGATAACAAATGACGAAAACGGACGTATTTCTCAGGTTTTTACTATATATGAACACTTTTCTCATTCTTCCGTGCAACTTGGCTGTTAGTCGTCCTTTCATGCAGAATTTTAAGGTCCTAGCTCATGTCCAAGGCACCAAAGCCAGCTAAAAGTCAATAATCGATACCTAAAACTTGAATTGTACTACTTCTTACTGGCTATTACATCAACTTAGAAGCTTCATCTGTGTTCTACTATGGTGCTTTTAGTGTCTCCCCATACCGCAGAACGAGACATAGCTTTGCAGACGATAAGTACAACCGTTTTAGAGAGTAGAGCGCCCAATGTGACGATCTGGCTTTAAGTCGATTCGATAACAAATGAGGAAAACGGACGGATTTCTCAGGTTTTTACTAAATATTAACACTTTTCACATTCTCACGTGCAACGCGGCTGCTAGACCTCCAATCATGCAAAATCTTAAGTTCCTAGCTCATGCCCAAGGCACCAAAGAAGGGTAAAAAGTCAACAATCGATACCTAAAACTTGAATTGTTCTACATCTTACTGGCTATTACATCAACTTAGAAGCTTCATCTGTGTTCTACTATGTTGCTTTTAGTGTCTCCGCATACAGCAGCACTCTACATAGCTTTGCAGACAATAAGTACAACCGTTGCAGAGAGAAGAGCGGCAAATGTGACGATCTGGCTTTAAGTCGATTCGATAACAAATGTCGAACACGGACGGATTTCTCAGGCTTTTACTACATATGAACACTTTTCACATTCTCCCGTGCAACTCGGCTGCTAGTCCTCCATTAATGAAGAATCTTAAGGTCCTAGCTCATGTCCAAGGCACCAAAGACTGCTAAAAAGTCAATAATCGATACCTAAAACTTGAATTGTACTACTTCTTACTGGCTATTACATCAACTTGGAAGCTTCATCTGTCTTCTACTATTGTGCTTTTAGTGTCTCCACATACCGCAGCACGCGACATAGCTTTGCAGACGATAAGTACAACCGTTTTAGAGAGAAGAGCGGCCAATGTGACGATCTGGCTTTAAGTCGATTCGATAACAAATGACGAAAACGGACGTATTTCTCAGGTTTTTACTATATATGAACACTTCTCTCATTCTTCCGTGCAACTTGGCTGTTAGTCGTCCTTTCATGCAGAATTTTAAGGTCCTAGCTCATGTCCAAGTCACCAAAGCCAGCTAAAAGTCAATAATCAATACCTAAAACTTGAATTGTACTACTTCTTACTGGCTATTACATCAACTTAGAAGCTTCATCTGTGTTCTACTATGGTGCTTTTAGTGTCTCCGCATACCGCAGCACGCGACATAGCTTTGCAGACGATAAGTACAACCGTTTTAGAGAGTAGAGCGCCCAATGTAACGATCTGGCTTTAAGTCGATTCGATAACAAATGAGGAAAACGGACGGATTTCTCAGGTTTTTACTAAATATGAACACTTTTCACATTCTCACGTGCAACGCGGCTGCTAGACCTCCTTTCATACAGAATCTTAAGGTCCTAGCCCATGTCCAAGGCACCAAAGCCAGCTAAAAAGTCAATAATCAATACCTAAAACTTGAATTGTACTACTTCTTACTGACTATTACATCAACTTAGAAGCTTCATCTGTGTTCTACTATGGTGCTTTTAGTGTCTCCGCATACCGCAGCACGCGACATAGCTTTGCAGTCGATAAGTACAACCGTTTGAGAGAGAAGAGACGCCAATGTGACGATCTGGCTCTAAGTCGATTCGATAACAATGACGGTAACGAACGGATTTTTAAGGTTTTTACTACATATGAACACTTTTCACATTCTCCAGTGCAACTCGGCTGCTAGTCCTCATTTCATGCAGAATCTTAAGGTCCTAGCTCATGTTCAAGTCACCAAAGCCAGCTAAGAAGCCAATAATCGATACTTATAACATGAATTGTACTACTTCTTACTGGCTATTACATCAGCTTCGAAGCTTCATCTGTGTTCTACTATGGTGCTTTTAGTGTCTCCGCATACCGCAGCACGCGACATAGCTTTGCAGACTATAAGTACAACCGTTTCAGAGAGAAGAGCGGCCAATGTGACGATCTGGCTTTAAGTCAATTCGATAACAAATGACGAAAACGGAAGGATTTCTCAGGTTTTTACTACATATGAACATTTTCCACATTCTGCCGTGCCACTCGGCTGCTAGTCCTCCTTTCATGCAGAATCTTAAGGTCCTAGCTCATGGTCAAGTCACCAAAGCAAGCTAAGAAGTCAATAATCGATACCTATAACACGAATTGTACTACTTCTTACTGGCTATTACATCAGCTTAGAAGCTTCATCTGTGTTCTACTATGGTGCTTTTAGTGTCTCCGCATACCGCAGCACGCGACATAGCTTTGCAGACGATAAGTACAACCGTTTCAGAGAGAAGAGCGGCCAATGTGACGATCTGGCTTTAAGTCGATTCGATAACAAATGGCGGAAACAGACGGATTTCTTTGGTTTTTACTACATATGAACACTTTTCACATTCTCCCGTGCAACTGGGCTGCTAGTCCTCCTGTCATGCAGAATCATAAGGTCCTACCTCATGTACAAGGTACCAAAGCCAGCTAAAAAGTCAATAATCGATACCTATAACTTGAATTGTACTTCTTCTTACTGGCTATTACATCAACTTAGAAGCTTCATGTGTGTTCTACTATGGTGCTTTTAGTGTCTCCGCATACCGCAGCACGCGACATAGCGTTGCAGACGATAAGTACAACCGTTTTAGAGAGTAGAGCGCCCAACGTGACGATCTTGCTTTAAGTCTATTCGATAACAAATGAGGAAAACGGACGGATTTCTCAGGTTTTTACTACATATGAACACTTTTCACATTCTCACGTGCAACGCGGCTGCTAGACCTCCTATCTTGTAAAATCTTAAGTTCCTAGCTAATGCCCAAGGCACCAAAGAAGGGTAAGAAGTCAACAATCGATACCTAAAACTTGAATTGTACTACTTCTTACTGGCTATTACATCAACTTAGAAGCTCATGTGTGTTCTACTATGGTGCTTTTAGTGTCTCCGCATACCGCAGCACGCGACATAGCTTTGCAGACGATAAGTACAACCGTTTCAGAGAGAAGAGCAGCCAATGTGACGATCTGGCTTTAAGTCGATTCCTTAACAAATGGCGGAAACAGCCGGATTTCTTAGGTTTTTACTACATATGAACACTTTTTACATTCTCCCGTGCAACTGGGCTGCTAGTCCTCCTTTCATGCAGAATCATAAGGTCCTAGCTCATGTCCAAGGTACCAAAGCCAGCTAAAAAGTCAATAATAGATACCTATAACTTGAATTGTACTTCTTCTTACTGGCTATTACATCAACTTAGAAGCTTCATCTGTGTTCTACTATGGTGCTATTAGTGTCTCCGCATACAGCAGCGCTCGACATAGCTTTGCAGACAATAAGTACAACCGTTTCAGAGAGAAGAGCGGCCAATGTGACGATCTGGCTTTAAGTCGATTCGATAACATACGTCGAACACGGACGGATTTCTCAGGCTTTTACTACATATGAACACTTTTCACATTCTCCCGTGCAACTCGTCTGCTAGTCCTCCATAAATGAAGAATCTTAAGGTCCTAGCTAATGTCCAAGGCACCAAAGACAGCTAAAAAGTCAATAATCGATACCTAAAACTTGAATTTTACTACTTCTTACTGGCTATTACATCAACTTGGAAGCTTCATCTGTGTTCTACTATGGATCTTTTAGTGTCTCCACATACCGCAGCACGCGACATAGCTTTGCAGACGATAAGTACAACCGTTTCAGAGAGAAGAGCGGCCAATGTGACGATCTGGCTTTAAGTCGATTCGATAACAAATGGCGGAAACAGACGGATTTCGTTGGTTTTTACTACATATGAACACTTTTCACATTCTCCCGTGCAACTCGGCTGCTAGTCCTCCTTCCATGCAGAATCATATGGTCCTAGCTCATGTACAAGGTACCAAAGCCAGCTAAAAAGTCAATAATCGATACCTATAACTTGAATTGTACTACTTCTTACTGGCTATTACATCAACTTAGAAGCTTCATCTGTGTTCTACTACGGTGCTTTTAGTGTCTCCGCATACAGCAGCGCTCGACATAGCTTTGCAGACAATAAGTACAACCGTTTCAGAGAGAAGAGCGGCCAATGTGACGATCTGGCTTTAAGTCGATTCGATAACAAATGACCAAAACGGACGTATTTCTCAGGTTTTTACTATATATGAACACTTTTCACATTCTTCCGTGCAACTTGGCTGTTAGTCGTCCTTTCATGCAGAATTTTAAGGTCCTAGCTCACGTCCAAGGCTCCAAAGCCAGCTAAAAAGTCAATAATCGATACCTATAACTTGAATTGTACTTCTTCTTACTGGCTATTACATCAACTTAGTAGCTTAATGTGTGTTCTACTATGGTGCTTTTAGTGTCTCCGCATACCGCAGCACGCGACATAGCTTTGCAGACGATAACTAGAACCGTTTTAGGGAGTAGAGCGCTCAACGTGACGATCTGGCTTTAAGTCGATTCGATAACAAATGTCGAACACGGACGGATTTCTCAGGTTTTTACTACATATGAACACTTTTCACATTCTCACGTGCAACGCGGCTGCTAGACCTCCTATCATGTAAAATCTTAAGTTCCTAGCTCATGCCCAAGGCACCAAAGAAGGGTAAAAAGTCAACAATCGATACCTAAAACTTGAATTGTACTACTTCTTACTGGCTATTACATCAACTTAGAAGCTTCATCTGTGTTTTACTATGGTGCTTTTAGTGTCTCCGCATGCCGCAGCACTCGACATAGCTTTGCAGACGATAAGTACAACCGTTTCAGAGAGAAGAGCGGCCAATGTGACGATCTGGCTTTAAGTCGATTCGATAACAAATGTCGAACACGGACGGATTTCTCTGGTTTTGACTACATATGAACACTTTTCACATTCTGCCGTGCAACTCGGCTGCTAGTCCTCCATTCATGCAGAATCTTAAGGTCCTAGCTCATGTTCAAGTCACCAAAGCCAGCTAAGAAGCCAATAATCGATACTTATAACATGAATTGTACTACTTATTACTGGCTATTACATCAGCTTAGAAGCTTCATCTGTGTTCTCCTATGGTGCTTTTAGTGTCTCCGCATACCGCAGCACGCGACATAGCTTTGCAGACGATAAGTACAACCGTTTCAGAGAGAAGAGCGGCCAATGTGACGATCTGGCTTTAAGTCGATTCCATAACAAATGGCGGAAACTGACGGATTTCTCAGGTTTTTACTACATATGAACACTTTTTACTTTCTCCCTCGCAACTCGGCTGCTAGTCCTCCTTTCATGCAGAATCTTAAGGTCCTAGCTCATGGTCAAGTCACCAAAGCAAGCTAAGATGTCAATAATCGATACCTATAACACGAATTGTACTACTTCTTACTGGCTATTACATCAGCTTAGAAGCTTCATCTGTGTTCTACTATGGTGCTTTTAGTGTCTCCGCATACCGCAGCACGCGACATAGCTTTGCAGACGATAAGTACAACCGTTTCAGAGAGAAGAGCGGCCAATGTGACGATCTGGCTTTAAGTCGATTCGACAACAAATGGCGGAAACAGACGGATTTCTTTGGTTTTCACTACATATGAACACTTTTCACATTCTCCCACGCAACTGGGCTGCTAGTCCTCCTTTCATGCAGAATCATAAGGTCCTAGCTCATGTACAAGGTACCAAAGCCAGCTAAAAAGGCAATAATCGATACCTATAACTTGAATTGTACTACTTCTTACTGGCTATTACATCAACTTTGAAGCTTCATCTGTGTTCTACTATGGTGCTATTAGTGTCTCCGCATACAGCAGCGCTCGACATAACTTTGCAGACAATAAGTACAACCGTTTCAGAGAGAAGAGCGGCCAATGTGGCGATCTGGCTTTAAGTCGATTCGATAACAAACGTCGAACACGGACGGATTTCTCAGGCTTTTACTACATATGAACACTTTTCACATTCTCCCGTGCATCTCGTCTGCTAGTCCTCCATTAATGAAGAATCCTAAGGTCCTAGCCCATGTCCAAGGCACCAAAGACAGCTAAAAAGTCAATAATCGATACCTAAAACTTGAATTTTACTACTTCTTACTGGCTATTACATCAACTTGGAAGCTTCATCTGTGTTCTACTATGGTGCTTTTAGTGTCTCCACATACCGCAGCACGCGACATAGCTTTGCAGACGATAAGTACAACCGTTTCAGAGAGAAGAGCGGCCAATGTGACGATCTGGCTTTAAGTCGATTCGATAACAAATGGCGGAAACAGACGGATTTCTTTGGTTTTTACTACATATGAACACTTTTCACATTCTCCCGTGCAACTCGGCTGCTAGTCCTCCTTTCATGCGGAATCATATGGTTTTAGCTCATGTACAAGGTACCAAAGCCAGCTAAAAAGTCAATAATCGATACCTTTAACTTGAATTGTACTACTTCTTACTGGCTATTACATCAACTTAGAAGCTTCATCTGTGTTCTACTATGGTGCTTTTAGTGTCTCCGCATACAGCAGCGCTCGACATAGCTTTGCAGACAATAAGTACAACCGTTTCAGAGAGAAGAGCGGCCAATGTGACGATCTGGCTTTAAGTCGATTCGATAACAAATGTCGAACACGGACGGATTTCTCAGGCTTCTACTACATATGAACACTTTTCACATTCTCCCGTGCAACTCGTCTGCTAGTCAACCATTAATGAAGAATCTTAAGGTCCTAGCTCATGTCCAAGGCACCAAAGACAGCTAAAAAGTCAATAATCGATTCCTAAAACTTGAATTTTACTACTTCTTACTGGCTATTACATCAACTTGGAAGCTTCATCTGTGTTCTACTATGGTGCGTTTAGTGTCTCCACATACCGCAGCACGCGACATAGCTTTGCAGACGATAAGTACAACCGTTTCAGAGAGAAGAGCGGCCAATGTGACGATCTGGCTTTAAGTCGATTCGATAACAAATGACCAAAACGGACGTATTTCTCAGGTTTTTACTATATATGAACACTTTTCACATTCTTCCGTGCAACTTGGCTGTTAGTCGTCCTTTCATGCAGAATTTTAAGGTCTTAGCTCACGTCCAAGGCACCAAAGCCAGCTAAAAAGTCAATAATCGATACCTATAACTTGAATTGTACTTCTTCTTACTGGCTATTACATCAACTTAGAAGCTTAATGTGTGTTCTACTATGGTGCTTTTAGTGTCTCCGCATACCGCAGCACGCGACATAGCTTTGCAGACGATAAGTACAACCGTTTTAGGGATTAGAGCGCCCAACGTGACGATCTGGCTTTAAGTCGATTCGATAAAAAATGTCGAACACGGACGGATTTCTCTGGTTTTTACTACATATGAACACTTTTCACATTCTGCCGTGCAACTCGGCTGCAAATTCTCCTTTCATGCAGAATCTTAAGGTCCTAGCTCATGTCCAAGGCACCAAAGCCAGCTAAAAAGTCAATAATCAATACCTAACACTTGAATTGTACTACTTCTTACTGACTATTACATCAACTTACAAGCTTCATCTGTGTTCTACTATGGTGCTTTTAGTGTCTCCGCATTTCGCAGCACGCGACATAGGTTTGCAGTCGATAAGTACAACCGTTTCAGAGAGAAGAGCGGCTAATGTGACGATCTGGCTCTAAGTCGATTCGATAACAATGACTATAACGAACGGATTTTTAAGGTTTTTACTACATATGAACACTTTTCACATTCTCCCGTGCAACTCGGCTGCTAGTCCTCCATTAATGAAGAATCTTAAGGTCCTAGCTCATGTCCAAGGCACCAAAGCCAGCTAAAAAGTCAATAATCGATATCTAAAACTTAAATTGTACTACTTCTTACTAGCTATTACATCAACTTAGAAGCTTCATCTGTGTTCTACTATGGTGCTTTTAGTGTCTCCGCATACCGCAGCACGCGACATAGCTTTGCAGTCGATAAGTACAACCGTTTCAGAGAGAAGAGCGGCTAATGTGACGATCTGGCTTTAAGTCGATTCGATAACAATGACGATAACAAACGGATTTTTAACGTTTTTACTACATATGAACACTTTTCACATTCTCCCGTGCAACTCGGCTGCTAGTCCTCCTTTCATGCAGAATCTAAAGTTTCTAGCCATGTCCAAGGCACCAAAGCCAGCTAAAAAGTCAATAATCGATACCTAAAACTTGAATTATACTACTTCTTACAGGCTATTACATCAAATTGGAGGCTTCATCTGTATTCTACTATGGTGCTTTTAGTGTCTCCGCATACCGCAGCGCGCGACATAGCTTTGCAGTCGATAAGTACAACTGTTTCAGAGAGAAGAGCGGCCAATGTGACGATCTGGCTTTAAGTCGATTCGATAACAAATGACGAAAACGGACGGATTTCTCAGGTTTTTACTAAATATGAACACTTTTCACATTCTCACGTGCAACGCGGCTGCTAGACCTCCTATCTTGCAAAATCTTAAGTTCCTAGCTCATGCCCAAGGCACCAAAGAAGGGTAAAAAGTCAACAATCGATACCTAAAACTTGAATTGTACTACCTCTTACTGGCTATTACATCAACTTGGAAGCTTCATCTGTGTTCTACTATGGTGCTTTTAGTGTCTCCGCATGCCGCAGCACTCGACATAGCTTTGCAGACGATAAGTACAACTGTTTCAGAGAGAAGAGCGGCCAATGTGACGATCTGGCTTTAAGTCGATTCGATAACAAATGGCGGAAACAGACGGATTTCTTTGGTTTTTACTACATATGAACACTTTTCACATTCTCCCGTGCAACTCGGCTGCTAGTCCTCCTTTCATGCAGAATCATATGGTCCTAGCTCATGTACAAGGTACCAAAGCCAGCTAAAAAGTCAATAATCGATACCTATAACTTGAATTGTACTACTTCTTACTGGCTATTACATCAACTTAGAAGCTTCATCTGTGTTCTACTATGGTGCTTTTAGTCTCTCCGCATACAGCAGCGCTCGACATAGCTTTGCAGACAATAAGTACAACCGTTTCAGAGAGAAGAGCGGCCAATGTGACGATCTGGCTTTAAGTCGATTCGATAACAAATGTCGAACACGGACGGATTTCTCTGGTTTTTACTACATATGAACACTTTTCACATTCTGCCGTGCAACTCGGCTGCAAATTCTCCTTTCATGCAGAATCTTAAGGTCCTAGCTCATGTCCAAGGCACCAAAGACAGCTAAGAAGTCAATAATCGATTCCTAAAACTTGAATTTTACTACTTCTTACTGGCTATTACATCAACTTGGAAGCTTCATCTGTGTTCAACTATGGTGCTTTTAGTGTCTCCACATACCGCAGCACG
The DNA here is from genome assembly GCF_023897955.1 of Schistocerca gregaria. Lineage (NCBI taxonomy): Eukaryota > Metazoa > Arthropoda > Insecta > Orthoptera > Acrididae > Schistocerca > Schistocerca gregaria. The sequence goes on from NC_064925.1 coordinate 594,019,891, forward strand.
CGACATAGCTTTGCAGACGATAAGTACAACCGTTTCAGAGAGAAGAGCGGCCAATGTGACGATCTGGCTTTAAGTCGATTCGATAACAAATGACCAAAACGGACGTATTTCTCAGGTTTTTACTATATATGAACACTTTTCACATTCATCCGTGCAACTTGGCTGTTAGTCGTCCTTTCATGCAGAATTTTAAGGTCCTAGCTCACGTCCAAGGCACCAAAGCCAGCTAAAAAGTCAATAATCGATACCTATAACTTGAATTGTACTTCTTCTTACTGGCTATTACATCAACTTAGAAGCTTAATGTGTGTTCTACTATGGTGCTTTTAGTGTCTCCGCATACCGCAGCACGCGACATAGCTTTGCAGACGATAAGTACAACCGTTTTAGGGAGTAGAGCGCCCAACGTGACGATCTGGCTTTAAGTCGATTCGATAACAAATGTCGAACACGGACGGATTTCTCTGGTTTTTACTACATATGAACACTTTTCACATTCTCACGTGCAACGCGGCTGCTAGACCTCCTATCATGTAAAATCTTAAGTTCCTAGCTCATGCCCAAGGCACCAAAGAAGGGTAAAAAGTCAACAATCGATACCTAAAACTTGAATTGTACTGCTTCTTACTGGCTATTACATCAACTTAGAAGCTTCATCTGTGTTCTACTATGGTGCTTTTAGTGTCTCCGCATGCCGCAGCACTCGACATAGCTTTGCAGACGATAAGTACAACCGTTTCAGAGAGAAGAGCGGCCAATGTTACGATCTGGCTTTAAGTCGATTCGATAACAAATGTCGAACACGGACGGATTTCTCTGGTTTTTACTACATATGAACACTTTTCACATTCTGCCGTGCAACTCGGCTGCAAATTCTCCTTTCATGCAGAATCTTAAGGTCCTAGCTCATGTCCAAGGCACCAAAGCCAGCTAAAAAGTCAATAATCAATACCTAACACTTGAATTGTACTACTTCTTACTGACTATTACATCAACTTAGAAGCTTCATCTGTGTTCTACTATGGTGCTTTTAGTGTCTCCGCATTTCGCAGCACGCGACATAGGTTTGCAGTCGATAAGTACAACCGTTTCAGAGAGAAGAGCGGCTAATGTGACGATCTGGCTCTAAGTCGATCGATAACAATGAATATAACGAACGGATTTTTAAGGTTTTTACTACATATGAACACTTTTCACATTCTCCCGTGCAACTCGGCTGCTAGTCCTCCTTTCATGCAGAATCTTAAGGTCCTAGCCATGTCCAAGGCACCAAAGCCAGCTATAAAGTCAATAATCGATACCTAAAACTTGAATTATACTACTTCTTAATGGCTATTACATCAAATTAGAGGCTTCATCTGTGTTCTACTATGGTGCTTTTAGTGTCTCCGCATACCGCAGCACGCGACATAGGTTTGCAGTCGATAAGTACAACCGTTTCAGAGAGAAGAGCGGCTAATGTGACGATCTGGCTTTAAGTCAATTCGATAACAAATGACGAAAACGGAAGGATTTCTCAGGTTTTTACTACATATGAACACTTTTCACATTCTCCCGTGCAACTGGGCTGCTAGTCCTCCTTTCATGCAGAATCATAAGGTCCTAGCTCATGTCCAAGGTACCAAAGCCGCTAAAAAGTCAATAATCGATACCTATAACTAGAATTGTACTATTTCTTACTGGCTATTACATCAACTTAGAAGCTTCATCTGTGTTCTACTATGGTGCTTTTAGTGTCTCCGCATACCGCAGCACTCGACATAGCTTTGCAGACAATAAGTACAACCGTTTCAGAGAGAAGAGCGGCCAATGTGACGATCTGGTTTAAGTCGATTCGATAACAAATGTCGAACACGGACGGATTTCTCAGGCTTTTACTACATATGAACACTTTTCAAATTCTCCCGTGCAACTCGGCTGCTAGTCCTCCATTAATGAAGAATCTTAAGGTCCTAGCTCATGTCCAAGGCACCAAAGCCAGCTAAAAAGTCAATAATCGATATCTAAAATTTAAATTGTACTACTTCTTACTAGCTATTACATCAACTTAGAAGCTTCATCTGTGTTCTACTATGGTGCTTTTAGTGTCTCCGCATACCGCAGCACGCGACATAGTTTTGCAGTCGATAAGTACAACCGTTTCAGAGAAAAGAGCGGCTAATGTGACGATCTGGCTTTAAGTCGATTCGATAACAATGACGATAACGAACGGATTTTTACCGTTTTTACTACATATGAACACTTTTCACATTCTCCCGTGCAACTCGGCTGCTAGTCCTCCTTTCATGCAGAATCTTAAGTTTCTAGCCATGTCCAAGGCACCAAAGCCAGCTAAAAAGTCAATAATCGATACCTAAAACTTGAATTATACTACTTCTTACAGGCTATTACATCAAATTGGAGGCTTCATCTGTATTCTACTATGGTGCTTTTAGTGTCTCCGCATACCGCAGCACGCGATATAGCTTTGCAGTCGATAAGTACAACTGTTTCAGAGAGAAGAGCGGCCAATGTGACGATCTGGCTTTAAGTCGATTCGATAACAAATGACGAAAACGGACGGATTTCTCAGGTTTTTACTAAATATGAACACTTTTCACATTCTCACGTGCAACGCGGCTGCTAGACCTCCTATCTTGCAAAATCTTAAGTTCCTAGCTCATGCCCAAGGCACCAAAGAAGGGTAAAAAGTCAACAATCGATACCTAAAACTTGAATTGTACTACTTCTTACTGGCTATTACATCAACTTGGAAGCTTCATCTGTGTTCTACTATGGTGCTTTTAGTGTCTCCGCATGCCGCAGCACTCGACATAGCTTTGCAGACGATAAGTACAACTGTTTCAGAGAGAAGAGCGGCCAATGTGACGACCTGGCTTTAAGTCGATTCGATAAAAAATGTCGAACACGGACGGATTTCCCTGCTTTTTACTACATATGAACACTTTTCACATTCTCCCGTGCAACTCGGCTGCTAGTCCTCCTTTCATGCAGAATCGTAAGGTCCTAGCTCATATCCAAGGCACCAAAGCCAGCTAAAAAGTCAATAATCGATATCTAAAATTTCAATTGTACTACTTCTTACTAGCTATTACATCAACATAGAAGCTTCATCTGTGTTCTACTATGCTGCTTTTAGTATCTCCGCATACTGCAGCACGCGACATAGCTTTGCAGACGATAAGTGCAACCGTTTCAGAGAAAAGAGCGCCCAATGTGACGATACATATGAACACTTTTCACATTCTCCCGTGCAACTCAGCTGCTAGCCCTCCTTTCATGCAGAATCTTAAGGTCCTAGCTCATGTCCAAGGCACCAAAGCCAGCTAAAAAGTCAATAATCAATACCTAAACCTGGTATTGTACTAATTCTTACTGGCTATTACATCATCTTAGAAGCTTCATCTGTGTTCTACTATGGTGCTTTTAGTGTCTCCGCAAACCGCAGCACGCGACATAGCTTTCACACGATAAGTACAACCGTTTCAGAGAGAAGAGCGGCCAATGTGACGATCTGGCTTTAAGTCGATTCGATAACAAATGACGAAAACGGACGGGTTTCTCAGGTTTTTACTACATATGAACACTTTTCACATTCTCCCGTGCAACTCGGCTGCTAGTCCTCCTTTCATGCAGATTCTTAAGGTCCTAGCTCATGTCCAAGGCACCAAAGCCAGCTAGAAAGTCAATAATCGATATCTAAACTTTAAATTGTACTACTTCTTACTAGCTATTACATCAACTTAGAAGCTTCATCTGTGTTCTACTATGGTGCTTTTAGTGTCTCCACATACCGCAGCACGCGACATAGCTTTGCAGAAGATAAGTACTACCGTTTCAGAGAGAAGAGCGGCCAATGTGACGATCTGGCTTTAAGTCGATTCGATAACAAATGACGATAACGAACTTATTTCTCAGGTTTTTACTACATATGAACACTTTTCACTTTCTCCCGTTCAACTCGGCTGCTAGTCCTCCTTTCATGCAGAATCTTAAGGTCCTAGTTCATGTCCAAGGCACCAAAGCCAGCTAGAAAGTCAATAATCGATACCTAAAACTTGAATTGTACTACTTCTTACTGGCTATTACATCAACTTAGAAACTTCATCTGTGTTCTACTATGGTGCTTTTAGTGTCTCCGCATACCGCAGCACGCGACATAGCTTTGCAGACGATAAGTACAACCGTTTCAGAGAGAAGAGCGTCCAATGTGACGATCTGGCCTTAAGTCGATTCGATAACAAATGGCGGAAACGGACGGATTTCTTAGGTTTTTACTACATATGAACACTTTTCACATTCTCCCGTGTAACTGGGCTGCTAGTCCTCCTTTCGTGCAGAATCATAAGGTCCTAGCTCATGTCCAAGGTACCAAAGCCAGCTGATAAGTCAATAATCGATACCTATAACTTGAATTGTACTACTTCTTACTGGCTATTACATCAGCTTAGAAGCTTCATCTGTGTTCTACTATGGTGCTTTTAGTGTCTCAGCATACCGCAGCACGCGACATAGCTTTGCAGACGATAAGTACAACCGTTTCAGAGAGAAGAGCGGCCAATGTGACGATCTGGCTTTAAGTCGATTTGATAACAAATGGCGGAAACGGACGGATTTCTTAGGTTTTTACTACATATGAACACTTTTCACATTCTCCCGTGCAACTCGGCTGCTAGACCTCCTTTCATGCAGAATCTTAAGGTCCTAGCTCATGTCCAAGGCTCCAAAGCCAGCTAAAAAGTCAATAATCAATACCTAAAACTTGAATTGTACTACTTCTTACTGACTATTACATCAACTTAGAAGCTTCATCTGTGTTCTACTATGGTGCTTTTAGTGTCACCGCATACGGCAGCACGCGACATAGCTTTGCAGTCGATTAGTACAACCGTTTCAGAGATAAGAGCGGCTAATGTGACGATCTGGCTTTAAGTCGATTCGATAACAATGACGATAACGAACGGATTTTTAAGGTTTTTACTACATATGAACACTTTTCACACTCTCCCGTGCAACTCGGCTGCTAGTCCTCCTTTCATGCAGAATCTTAAGGTCCTAGCCATGTCCAAGGCACTAAAGCCAGCTAAAAAGTCAATAATCGATACCTAAAACTTGAATTATACTACTTCTTACTGGCTATTACATCAAATTAGAGGCTTCATCTGTGTTCTACTATGGTGCTTTTAGTATCTCCGCATACCGCAGCCCGCGACATAGCTTTGCAGTCGATAAGTACAACCGTTTCAGAGAGAAGAGCGGCCAATGTGACGATCTGGCTGTAAGTCAATTCGATAACAAATGACGAAAACGGAAGGATTTCACAGGTTTTTACTACATATGAACATTTTCCACATTCTCCAGTGCAACTCGGCTGCTAGTCCTCCCTTCATGCAGAATCATAAGGTCCTAGCTCATGTCCAAGGTACCAAAGCCAGCTAAAAAGTCAATAATCGATACCTAAAACTTGAATTGTACTACTTCTTACTGGCTATTACATCAGCTTAGAAGCTTCATCTGTGTTCTACTATTGTGCTTTTAGTGTCTCCGCATACCGCAGCAAGCGACATAGCTTTGCAGACGATAAGTACAACCGTTTCAGAGAGAAGAGTGGCCAATGTGACGATCTGGCTTTAAGTCGATTCCATAACAAATGGCGGAAACGGACGGATTTCTCAGGTTTTTACTACATATGAACACTTTTCACAGTCTCCCGTGCAACTGGGCTGCTAGTCCTCCTTTCATGCAGAATCATAAGGTCCTAGCTCATGTCCAAGGCAACAAATCCTGTTAAAAAGTCAATAATCGATATCTAAAATTTAAATTGTACTACTTCTTACTAGCTATTACATCAACTTAGAAGCTTCATCTGTGTTCTACTATGGTGCTTTTAGTGTCTCCGCATACCGCAGCACGCGACATAGCTTTGCAGTCGATAAGTACAACCGTTTCAGAGAGAAGAGCGGCTAATGTGACGATCTGGCTTTAAGTCGATTCGAGAACAATGACGATAACGAACGGATTTTTAACGTTTTTACTACATATGAACACTTTTCACATTCTCCCGTGCAACTCGGCTGCTAGTCCTCCTTTCATGCAGAATCTTAAGTTTCTAGCCATGTCCAAGGCACCAAAGCCAGCTAAAAAGTCAATAATCGATACCTAAAACTTGAATTATACTACTTCTTACTGGCTATTACATCAAATTGGAGGCTTCATCTGTATTCTACTATGGTGATTTTAGTGTCTCCGCATACCGCAGCACGCGACATAGCTTTGCAGTCGATAAGTACAACCGTTTCAGAGATAAGAGCGGCCAATGTGACGATCTGGTTTAAGTCGATTCGATAACAAATGTCGAACACGGACGGATTTCTCAGGCTTTTACTACATATGAACACTTTTCACATTCTCCCGTGCAACTCGGCTGCTAGTCCTCCATTAATGAAGAATCTTAAGGTCCTAGCTCATGTCCAAGGCACCAAAGCCAGCTAAAAAGTCAATAATCGATACCTGAAATTTGAATTGTACTACTTCTTACTGGCTATTACATCAACTTGGCAGGTTCATCTGTGTCCTACTATGGTGATTTTAGTGTCTCCGCATACCGCAGCACGCGACATAGCTTTGCAGTCGATAAGTACAACCGTTTCAGAGAGAAGAGCGGCCAATGTGAAGATCTGGCTTTAAGTCGATTCGATAACAAATGACGAAAACGGACGGGTTTCTCAGGTTTTTACTACATATGAACACTTTTCACATTCTCCCGTGCAACTCGCCTGCTAGTCCTCCTTACATGCAGATTCTTAATGTCCTAGCGCATGTCCAAGGCACCAAAGCCAGCTAAAAAGTCAATAATCGATATCTAAAATTTAAATTGTACTACTTCTTACTAGCTGTTACATCAACTTAGAAGCTTCATCTGTGTTCTACTATGGTGCTTTTAGTGTCTCCACATACCGCAGCACGCGACATAGCTTTGCAGAAGATAAGTACTACCGTTTCAGAGAGAAGAGCGGCCAATGTGAGAATCTGGCTTTAAGTCGATTCGATAACAAATGACGATAACGAACTTATTTCTCAGGTTTTTACTACATATGAACACTTTTCACTTTCTCCCGTTCAACTCGGCTGCTAGTCCTCCTTTCATGCAGAATCTTAAGGTCCTTGTTCATGTCCAAGGCACCAAAGCCAGCTAGAAAGTCAATAATCGATACCTAAAACTTGAATTGTACTACTTCTTACTGGCTATTACATCAACTTAGAAACTTCATCTGTGTTCTACTATGGTGCTTTTAGTGTCTCCGCATACCGCAACTCGACACATAGCTTTGCAGATGATAAGTACCACCGGTTGAGAGAGAAGAGCGGCCAATGTGACGATCTGGCTTTAAGTGGATTCGATAACAAATGGCGGAAACGGAAGGATTTCTCAGGTTTTTACTACATATGAACATATTCCACATTCTCCAGTGCAACTCGGCTGCTAGTCCTCCTTTCATGCAGAATCTTAAGGTCCTAGCTCATGTTCAAGTCACCAAAGCAAGCTAAGAAGTCAATAATCGATACCTATAACATGAATTCTACTACTTGTTACTGGCTATTACATCAGCTTAGAAGCTTCATCTGTGTTCCACTATGGTGCTTTTAGTGTCTCCGCATACCGCAGCACGCGACATAGCTTTGCAGACGATAAGTACAACCGTTTCAGAGAGAAGAGCGTCCAATGTGACGATCTGGCCTTAAGTCGATTCGATAACAAATGGCGGAAACGGACGGATTTCTTAGGTTTTTACTACATATGAACACTTGTCACATTCTCCCGTGTAACTGGGCTGCTTGTCCTCCTTTCGTGCAGAATCATAAGGTCCTAGCTCATGTCCAAGGTACCAAAGCCAGCTGATAAGTCAAGAATCGATACCTATAACTTGAATTGTACTACTTCATACTGGCTATTACATCAGCTTAGAAGCTTCATGTGTGTTCTACTATGGTGCTTTTAGTGTCTCCGCATACCGCAGCACGCGACATAGCTTTGCAGACGATAAGTACAACCGTTTCAGAGAGAAGAGCGGCCAATGTGACGATCTGGCTTTAAGTCGATTCGATAACAAATGGCGGAAACGGACGGAATTCTTAGGTTTTTACTACATATGAACACTTTTCACATTCTCCCGTGCAACTCGGCTGCTAGACCTCCTATCATGTAAAATCTTAAGTTCCTAGCTCATGCAAAAGGCACCAAAGAAATGTAAAAAGTCAACAATCGATACCTAAAACTTGAATTGTACTACTTCTTACTGGCTATTACATCAACTTAGAAGCTTCATCTGTGTTCTACTATGGGGATTTTAGTGTCTCAGCATACCGCAGCACGCGACATAGCTTTGCAGACGATAAGTACAACCGTTTCAGAGAGAAGAGCGGCCAATGTGACGATCTGGCTTTAAGTCGATTCGATAACAAATGTCGAACACGGACGGATTTCTCTGGTTTTTACTACATATGAACACTTTTCACATTCTCCCGTGCAACTCGGCTGCTAGTCCTCCTTTTATGCAGAATCTTAAGGTCCTAGCTCATGTCCAAGGCTCCAAAGCCAGCTAAAAAGTCAATAATCAATACCTAAAACTTGAATTGTACTACTTCTTACTGACTATTACATCAACTTAGAAGCTTCATCTGTGTTCTACTATGGTGCTTTTAGTGTCTCCGCATGCCGCAGCACTCGACATAGCTTTGCAGACGATAAGTACAACCGTTTCAGAGAGAAGAGCGGCCAATGTGACGATCTGGCTTTAAGTCGATTCGATAACAAATGTCGAACACGGACGGATTTCTCTGGTTTTTACTACATATTAAAACTTTTCACATTCTCCCGTGCAACTCGGCTGCTAGTCCTCCTTTCATGCAGAATCTTAAGGTCCTAGCTCATGTCCAAGGCACCAAGGCCAGCTAAAAAGTCAATAATCAATACCTAAAACTAGAATTGTACTACTTCTTACTGACTATTACATCAACTTAGAAGCTTCATCTGTGTTCTACTATGGTGCTTTTAGTGTCTCCGCATACAGCAGCACGCGACATAGCTTTGCAGTCGATTAGTACAACCGTTTCAGAGAGAAGAGCGGCTAATGTGACGATCTGGCTTTAAGTCGATTCGATAACAATGACGATAACGAACGGATTTTTAAGGTTTTTACTACATATGAACACTTTCCACATTCTCCCGTGCAACTCGGCTGCTAGTCCTCCTTTCATGCAGAATCTTAAGGTCCTAACCATGTCCAAGGCACCAAAGCCAGCTAAAAAGTCAATAATCGATACCTAAAACTTGAATTATACTACTTCTTACTGGCTATTACATCAAATTTTAGGCTTCATCTGTGTTCTACTATGGTGCTTTTAGTGTCTCCGCATACCGCAGCCCGCGACATAGCTTTGCAGTCGATAAGTACAACCGTTTCAGAGAGAAGAGCGGCCAATGTGACGATCTGGCTGTAAGTCAATTCGATAACAAATGACGAAAACGGAAGGATTTCTTAGGTTTTAACTACATATGAACATTTTCCACATTCTCCAGCGCAACTCGGCTGCTAGTCCTCCCTTCATGCAGAATCTTAAGGTCCTAGCTCATGTTCAAGTCACCAAAGCCAGCTAAGAAGTCAATAATCGATACCTATAACATGAATTGTACTACTTCTTACTGGCTATTACATCAGCTTAGAAGCTTCATCTGTGTTCTACTATGGTGCTTTTAGTGTCTCCACATACCGCAGCACGCGACATAGCTTTGCAGACGATAAAGACAACCGTTTCAGAGAGAAGAGCGGCCAATGTGTCGATCTGGCTTTAAGTCGATTCCATAACAAATGGCGGAAACGGACGGATTTCTCAGGTTTTTACTACATATGAACACTTTTCACATTCTCCCGTGCAACTCGGCTGCTAGTCCTCCTTTCATGCAGAATCTTAAGGTCCTAGCTCATGTCCAAGGCACCAAAGCCAGCTAAAAAGTCAGTAATCAATACCTAAATCTTGAATTGTACTACTTCTTACTGACTATTACATCAACTTAGAAGCTTCATCTGTGTTCTACTATGGTGCTTTTAGTGTCTCCGCATACGGCAGCACGCGACATAGCTTTGCAGTCGATTAGTACGACCGTTTCAGAGAGAAGAGCGGCTAATGTGACGATCTGGCTTTAAGTCGATTCGATAACAATGACGATAACGAACGGATTTTTAAGGTTTTTACTACATATGAACACTTTTCACATTCTCCCGTGCAACTCGGCTGCTAGTCCTCCTTTCATGCAGAATCTTAAGGTCCTAACCATGTCCAAGGCACCAAAGCCAGCTAAAAAGTCAATAATCGATACCTAAAACTTGAATTATACTACTTCTTACTGGCTATTACATCAAATTAGAGGCTTCATCTGTGTTCTACTATGGTGCTTTTAGTGTCTCCGCATACCGCAGCCCGCGACATAGCTTTGCAGTCGATAAGTACAACCGTTTCAGAGAGAAGAGCGGCCAATGTGACGATCTGGCTGTAAGTCAATTCGATAACAAATGACGAAAACGGAAGGATTTCTTAGGTTTTAACTACATATGAACATTTTCCACATTCTCCAGCGCAACTCGGCTGCTAGTCCTCCCTTCATGCAGAATCTTAAGGTCCTAGCTCATGTTCAAGTCACCAAAGCCAGTTAAGAAGTCAATAATCGATACCTATAACATGAATTGTACTACTCCTTACTGGCTATTACATCAGCTTAGAAGCTTCATCTGTGTTCTACTATGGTGCTTTTAGTGTCTCCGCATACCGCAGCACTCGACATAGCTTTGCAGACAATAAGTACAACCGTTTCAGAGAGAAGAGCGGCCAATGTGACGATCTGGCTTTAAGTCGATTCGATAACAAATGTCGAACACGGACGGATTTCTTAGGCTTTTACTACATATGAACACTTTTCACATTCTCCCGTGCAACTCGGCTCCTAGTCCTCCATTAATGAAGAATCTTAAGGTCCTAGCTCATGTTCAAGGCACCAAAGCCAGCTAAAAAGTCAATAATCTATACCTACAACTTGAATTGTACTACTTCTTACTGGCTATTACATCAACTTGGAAGCTTCATCTGTGTTCTACTATGGTGCTTTTAGTGTCTCCACATACCGCAGCACGCGACATAGCTTTGCAGACGATAAGTACAACCGTTTCAGAGAGAAGAGCGGCCAATGTGACGATCTGGCTTAAAGTCGATTCGATAACAAATGACGAATACGAACGTATTTCTCAGGTTTTTACTATATATGAACACTTTTCACATTCTTCCGTGCAACTTGGCTGTTAGTCCTCCTTTCATGCAGAATTTTAAGGTCCTAGCTCATGTCCAAGGCACCCAAGCCAGCTAAAAAGTCAATAATCGATACCTATAACTTGATTTGTACTACTTCTTACTGGCTATTACATCAACTTAGAAGCTTCATCTGTGTTCTACTATGGGGCTTTTAGTGTCTCCGCATGCCGCAGCACTCAAAATAGATTTGCAGACGATAAGTACAACCGTTTCAGAGAGAAGAGCGGCCAATGTGACGATCTGGCTTTAAGTCGATTCGATAACAAATGACGAAAACGGACGTATTTCTCAGGTTTTTACTACATATGAACACTTATCACATTCTCCCGTGCAACTCGGCTGCTAGACCTCCTATCATGCAAAATCTTAAGTTCCTAGCTCATGCCCAAGGCACCAAAGAAGGGTAAAAAGTCAACAATCGATACCTAAAACTTGAATTGTACTACTTCTTACTGGCTATTACATCAAATTAGAAGCTTCATCTGTGTTCTACTATGGGGCTTTTAGTGTCTCCGCATACCGCAGCACGCGACATAGCTTTGCAGAGGATAAGTACAACCGTTTCAGAGAGAAGAGCGGCCAATGTGACGATCTGGCTTTAAGTCGATTCGATAACAAATGTCGAACACGGACGGATTTCTCTGGTTTTTACTACATATGAACACTATTCACATTCTCCCGTGCAACTCGGCTGCTAGTCCTCCTTTCATGAAGAATCTTAAGGTCCTAGCTCATGTCCTAGGCACCAAAGCCAGCTAAAAAGTCAGTAATCAATACATAAAACTTGAATTGTACTACTTCTTACTGACTATTACATCAACTTAGAAGCTTCATCTGTGTTCTACTATGGTGCTTTTAGTGTCTCCGCATGCCGCAGCACTCGACATAGCTTTGCAGACGATAAGTACAACCGTTTCAGAGAGAAGAGCGGCCAATGTGACGATCTGGCTTTAAGTCGATTCGATAACAAATGTCGAACACGGACGGATTTCTCTGGTTTTTACTACATATGAACACTTTTCACATTCTCACGTGCAACGCGTCTGCTAGACCTCCTATCATGTAAAATCTTAAGTTCCTAGCTCATGCCCAAGGCACAAAAGAAGGGTAAAAAGTCAACAATCGATACCTAAAACTTGAATTGTACTACATCTTACTGGCTATTACATCAACTTAGAAGCTTCATCTGTGTTCTACTATGGTGCTTTTAGTGTCTCCGCATGCCGCAGCACTCGACATAGCTTTCCAGACGATAAGTACAACCGTTTCAGAGTGAAGAGCGGCCAATGTGACGATCTGGCTTTAAGTCGATTCCATAACAAATGTCGAACACGGACGGATTTCTCTGGTTTCTACTACATATGAACACTTTTCACATTCTCCTGTGCAACTCGGCTGCTAGTCCTCCTTTCATGCAGAATCTTAAGGTCCTAGCTCTTGTCCAAGGCACCAAAGCCAGCTAAAAAGTCAATAATCGATACCTATAACTTGAATTGTACTACTTCTTACTGGCTATCACATCAACTTAGAAGCTTCATCTGTGTTCTACTATGGTGCTTTTAGTGTCTCCGCATGCCGCTGCACTCGACATAGCTTTGCAGACGATAGGTACAACCGTTTCAGAGAGAAGAGCGGCCAATGTGACGATCTAGCTTTAAGTCGATTCGATAACAAATGACGAAAACGGACGGATTTCTCAGGTTTTTACTACATATGAACACTTTTCACATTCTCACGTGCAACGCGGCTGCTAGACCTCCTATCATGCAAAATCTTAAGTTCCTAGCTCATGCCCAAGGCACCAAAAAAGGGTATAAAGTAAACAATCGATACCTAAAACTTGAATTGTACTACTTCTTACTGGCTATTTCATCATCTTAGAAGCTTCATCTGTGTACCACTATGGTGCTTTTAGTGTCTCCGCATACCGCAGCACGCGACATAGCTTTCAGACGATAAGTACAACCGTATCAGACAGAAGAGCGGCCAATGTGACGATCTGGCTGTAAGTCGATTCGATAACAAATGACGAAAACGGACTGATTTTTCAGGTTCTTACTACATATGAAGACTTTTCGCATTCTCCCGTGCAACTCGGCTGCTAGTCCTCCATTAATGAAGAATCTTAAGGTCCTAGCTCATGTTCAAGGCACCAAAGCCAGCTAAAAAGTCAATAATCGATACCTACAACTTGAATTGTACTACTTCTTACTGGCTATTACATCAACTTGGAAGCTTCATCTGTGTTCTACTATGGTGCTTTTAGTGTCTCCACATACCGCAGCACGCGACATAGCTTTGCAGACGATAAGTACAACCGTTTCAGAGAGAAGAGCGGCCAATGTGACGATCTGGCTTAAAGTCGATTCGATAACAAATGACGAATACGAACGTATTTCTCAGGTTTTTACTATATATGAACACTTTTCACATTCTTCCGTGCAACTTGGCTGTTAGTCCTCCTTTCATGCAGAATTTTAAGGTCCTAGCTCATGTCCAAGGCACCAGGGCCAGCTAAAAAGTCAATAATCGATAACTATAACTTGAATTGTACTACTTCTTACTGGCTATTACATCAACTTAGAAGCTTCATCTGTGTTCTACTATGGGGCTTTTCGTGTCTCCGCATGCCGCAGCACTCAAAATAGATTTGCAGACGATAAGTACAACCGTTCCAGAGAGAAGAGCGGCCAATGTGACGATCTGGCTTTAAGTCGATTCGATAACAAATGACGAAAACGGACGTATTTCACAGGTTTTTACTACATATGAACACTTATCACATTCTCCCGTGCAACTCGGCTGCTAGACCTCCTATCATGCAAAATCTTAAGTTCCTAGCTCATGCCCAAGGCACCAAAGAAGGGTAAAAAGTCAACAATCGATACCTAAAACTTGAATTGTACTACTTCTTACTGGCTATTACATCAAATTAGAAGCTTCATCTGTGTTCTACTATGGGGCTTTTAGTGTCTCCGCATGCCGCAGCACTCGACATAGCTTTGCAGACGATAAGTACAACCGTTTCAGAGAGAAGAGCGGCCAATGTGACGATCTGGCTTTAAGTCGATTCGATAACAAATGTCGAACACGGACGGATTTCTCTGGTTTTTACTACATATGAACACTTTTCACATTCTCCCGTGCAACTCGGCTGCTAGTCCTCCTTTCATGAAGAATCTTAAGGTCCTAGCTCATGTCCTAGGCACCAAAGCCAGCTAAAAAGTCAATAATCAATACATAAAACTTGAATTGTACTACTTCTTACTGACTATTACATCAACTTAGAAGCTTCATCTGTGTTCTACTATGGTGCTTTTAGTGTCTCCGCATGCCGCAGCACTCGACATAGCTTTGCAGACGATAAGTACAACCGTTTCAGAGAGAAGAGCGGCCAATGTGACGATCTGGCTTTAAGTCGATTCGATAACAAATGTCGAACACGGACGGATTTCTCTGCTTTTTACTACATATGAACACTTTTCACATTCTCACGTGCAACGCGGCTGCTAGACCTCCTATCATGTAAAATCTTAAGTTCCTAGCTCATGCCCAAGGCACAAAAGAAGGGTAAAAAGTCAACAATCGATACCTAAAACTTGAATTGTACTACTTCTTACTGGCTATTACATCAACTTAGAAGCTTCATCTGTGTTCTACTATGGTGCTTTTAGTGTCTCCGCATGCCGCAGCACTCGACATAGCTTTCCAGACGATAAGTACAACCGTTTCAGAGTGAAGAGCAGCCAATGTGACGATCTGGCTTTAAGTCGATTCCATAACAAATGTCGAACACGGACGGATTTCTCTGGTTTTTACTACATATGAACACTTTTCACATTCTCCTGTGCAACTCCGCTGCTAGTCCTCCTTTCATGCAGAATCTTAAGGTCCTAGCTCTTGTCCAAGGCACCAAAGCCAGCTAAAAAGTCAATAATCGATACCTATAACTTGAATTGTACTACTTCTTACTGGCTATCACATCAACTTAGAAGCTTCATCTGTGTTCTACTATGGTGCTTTTAGTGTCTCCGCATGCCGCTGCACTCGACATAGCTTTGCAGACGATAGGTAACCGTTTCAGAGAGAAGAGCGGCCAATGTGACGATCTAGCTTTAAGTCGATTCGATAACAAATGACGAAAACGGACGGATTTCTCAGGTTTTTACTACATATGAACACTTTTCACATTCTCACGTGCAACGCGGCTGCTAGACCTCCTATCATGCAAAATCTTAAGTTCCTAGCTCATGCCCAAGGCACCAAAAAAGGGTATAAAGTCAACAATCGATACCTAAAACTTGAATTGTACTACTTCTTACTGGCTATTACATCAACTTAGAAGCTTCATCTGTGTCCTACTATGGTGATTTTAGTGTCTCCGCATACCACAGCACGCGACATAGCTTTGCAGACGATAAGTACAATCGTTTCAGAGAGAAGAGCGGCCAATGTGTCGATCTGGCTTTAAGTCGATTCGATAACAAATGACGAAAACGGATGGATTAGTCAGGTTTTTACTACATATGAACACTTTTCACATTCTCCCGTTCAACTCGGCTGCTAGTCCTCCATTCATGCAGAATCTTAAGGTCCTAGCTCATGTCCAAGGCACCAAAGCCAGCTAAAAAGTCAATAATCGATACCTAAAACTTGAATTGTACTACTTCTTACTGGCTATTACATCTTCTTAGAAGCTTCATCTGTGTTCTACTATGGTGCTTTTAGTCTCTCCGAATACCGCAGCACGCGACATAGCTTTGCAGGCGATAAGTACAACCGATTCAGAGAGAACAGCGGCCAATGTGACAATCTGGCTTTAAGTCAATTCCATAACAAATGACGAAAACGGACGGATTTCTCAGGTTTTTACTACATATGAACACTTTTCACATACTCCCGTGCAACTCAGCTGCTAGTCCTGCTTTCATGCAGAATCTTAAGGTCCTAGCTCATGTCCAAGGCACCAAAGCCAGCTAAAAAGTCAATAATCGATACCTAAAACTGGTATTGTACTAATTCTTACTGGCTATTACATCATCTTAGAAGCTTCATCTGTGTTCTACTATGGTGCTTTCAGCGTCTACGCATACCGCAGCACGCGACAAAGCTTTCAGACGATAAGTACAACCGTTTAGGAGAGAAGAGCGGCCAATGTGACGATCTGGCTTTAAGTCGATTCGATAACAAATGACGAAAACGGACGGATTTCTCAAGTTTTTAATACATATGAACACTTTTCACATTCTCCCGTGCAACTCGGCTGCTAGTCCTCCTTTCATGCAGAATCTTAAGGTCCTAGCTCATGTCCAAGGCATCAAAGCCAGCTAAAAGTCAATAATCGATGATTAAAACTTGAATTGTACTACTTTTTACTGGCTATTACATCAACGTAGAAGCTTCATCTGTGTTCTACTATGGTGCTTTTAGCGTCTCCGCATACCGCAGCACGCAACATAGCTTTCAGACGATAAGTACAACCGTTTCGGAGAGAAGAGCGGGCAATGTGACGATCTGGCTTTAAGTCGATTCGATAACAAATGACGAAAACGGAGGATTTCTCAGGAATTTACTACATATGAACACTTTTCACATTCTCCCGTGCAACTCGGCTGCTAGTCCTCCTTTCATGCAGAATCTTAAGGTCCTAGCTCATGTCCAAGGCTCCAAAGCCAGCTAAAAGTCAATAATCGATGATTAAAACTTGAATTGTACTACTTTTTACTGGCTATTACATCAACGTAGAAGCTTCATCCGCGTTTTACTATGGTATTTCTAGTGTCTCCGCATACCGCAGCACGCGACATAGATTTGCAGACGATAAGTACAACCGTTTCAGAGAGAATATTGGCCAATGTGACGATCGTTCTTTAAGTCGATTCAATAACAAATGACAAAAACGGACGGATTTCTCAGGTTTTTACTACATATGAACACTTTTCACATTCTCCCGTGCAAGTCGGCTGCTAGTCCTCCTTTCATGCAGAATCTTAAGGTCCTAGCTCATGTCCAAGGCACCAAAGCCAGCTAAAAGTCAATAATCGATGCCTAAAACTTGAATTGTACTCCTTCTTACTGGCTATTACAACATCTTAGAAGCTTCATCTGTGTTCTACTATGGTGCTTTCAGTGTCTCCAAATACCGCAGCACGTGACATAGATTTGCAGACGATAAGTACAACCGTTTCAGAGAGAAGAGCGGCCAATGTGACAATCTGGCTTTAAGTCAATTCCATAACAAATGACGAATACGGACGGATTTCTCAGGTTTTTACTACATATGAACACTTTTCACATACTCCCGTGCATCTCGGCTGCTAGTCCTGCTTTCGTGCAGAATCTTAAGGTCCTAGCTCATGTCCAAGGCAACAAAGCCAGCTAAAAAGTCAATAATCGATACCTAAAACTGGTATTGTACTAATTCTTACTGGCTATTACATCATCTTAAAAGCTTCATCTGTGTTCTACTATGGTGCTTTTAGCGTCTCCGCATACCGCAGCACGCGACATAGCTTTCAGACGATAAGTACAACCGTTTCGGAGAGAAGAGCGGCCAATGTGACGATCTGGCTTTAAGTCGATTCGATAACAAATGACGAAAACGGACGGATTTCTCTGGTTTTTACTACATATGAACACTTTTCACATTCTCCCGTGCAACTCGGCTGCTAGTCCTCCTTTCATGCAGAATCTTAAGGTCCTAGCTCATGTCCAAGGCACCAAAGCCAGCTAAAAGTCAATAATCGATGATTAAAACTTGAATTGTACTACGTTTTACTGGCTATTACATCAACGTAGAAGCTTCATCCGTGTTCTACTATGGTATTTCTAGTGTCTCCGCATACCGCAGCACGCGACATAGCTTTGCAGACGATAAGTACAACCGTTTCAGAGAGAAGGGCGGACAATGTGACGATCTGGCTTTAAGTCGATTCGATAACAAATGACGAAAACGGACGGATTTCTCGGGTTTCTACTACATATGAACACTTTTCACATTCTCCCGTGCAACTCGGCTGGTAGTCCTCCTTTCATGCAGAACCTTGAGGTCCTAGCTCATGTCCAAGGCACCAAAGCCAGCTAAAAAGTCAATAATCGATAACTAAAACTTGAATTTTACTACTTCTTACTGGCTATTACATCAACTTAGAAGCTTCATCTGTGTTCTACTATGGTGCTTTTAGTGTCTCCACATACCGCAGCACGCGACATAGCTTTGCAGACTATACGTACAACCGTTTCAGAAAGAAGAGCGGCCAATGTGACGATCTGGCTTTAAGTCGATTCGATAACAAATGACGAAAACGGACGGATTTCTCAGGTTTTTACTACATATGAACACTTTTCACATTCTCCCGTGCAACTCAGCTGCTAGTCCTCCTTTCATGCAGAATCTTAAGGTCCTAGCTCATGCCCAAGGCACGAAAGCCAGCTAAAAGTCAATAATCGATGCCTAAAAGTGGAATTGTACTAATTCTTACTGGCTATTACATCAACTTAGAAGCTTCATCCGTGTTCTACTATTTTATTTTTAGTGTCTCGGCATACCGCAGCACGCGACATAGCTTTCAGACGATAAGTACAACCGTTTCAGAGAGAAGAGCGGCCAATGTGACGATCTGGCTTTAAGTCAATTCAATAACAAATGACAAAAACGGACGGATTTCTCAGGTTTTTACTGCATATGAAAACTTTTCACATTCTCCCGTGCAACTCGGCTGCTAGTCCTCCTTTCATGCAGAATCTTAAGGTCCTACCTCATGTCCAAGGCACCAAAGCCAGTTAAAAGTCAATAATCGATGATTAAAACTTGAATTGTACTACTTCTTACTGGCTATTACATCAACTTAGAAGCTTCATCCGTGTTCTACTATGGTAGTTTTAATGTCCCCGCATACAGGAGCACGCGACATAGCTTTGCAGACGATAAGTACAACCGTTTCAGAGAGAAGGGCGGACAATGTTTCGATCTGTCTTCAAGTCGACTCGATAACAAAAGACGAAAACGGACGGATTTCTCAGGTTAATACTACATATTAACACTTTTCACATTCTCCCGTGCAACTCGGCTGCTAGTCCTCCTTTCATGCAGACTCTTAAGGTCCTAGCTCATGTCCAAGGCACCAAAGCCAGCTAAAAAGTCAATAATCGATACCTAAAACTTGAATTGTACTACTTCTTACTGGCTATTACATCATCTTAGAAGCTTCATCTGTGTTCTACTATGGTGCTTTTAGTGTCTCCGAATACCGCAGCACGCGACATAGCTTTGCAGGCGATAAGTACAACCGATTCAGAGAGAACAGCGGCCAATGTGACAATCTGGCTTTAAGTCAATTCCATAACAAATGACGAAAACGGACCGGATTTCTCAGGTTTTTACTACATATGAACACTTTTCACATACTCCCGTGCAACTCAGCTGCTAGTCCTGCTTTCATGCAGAATCTTAAGGTCCTAGCTCATGTCCAAGGCACCAAAGCCAGCTAAAAAGTCAATAATCGATACCTAAAACTGGTATTGTACTAATTCTTACTGGCTATTACATCATCTTAGAAGCTTCATCTGTGTTCTACTATGGTGCTTTCAGCGTCTACGCATACCGCAGCACGCCACAAAGCCTTCAGACGATAAGTACAACCGTTTCGGAGAGAAGAGCGGCCAATGTGACGATCTGGCTTTAAGTCGATTCGATAACAAATGACGAAAACGGACGGATTTCTCAAGTTTTTACTACATATGAACACTTTTCACATTCTCCCGTGCAACTCGGCTGCTAGTCCTCCTTTCATGCAGAATCTTAAGGTCCTAGCTCATGTCCAAGGCATCAAAGACAGCTAAAAGTCAATAATCGATGATTAAAACTTGAATTGTACTACTTTTTACTGGCTATTACATCAACGTAGAAGCTTCATCCGTGTTCTACTATGGTATTTCTAGTGTCTCCGCATACCGCAGCACGCGACATAGCTTTGCAGACGATAAGTTCAACCGTTTCAGAGAGAAGGGCGGACAATGTGACGATCTGGCTTTAAGTCGATTCGATAACAAATGACAAAAAAGGACGGATTTCTCGGGTTTCTACTACATATGAACACTTTTCACATTCTCCCGTGCAACTCGGTTGCTAGTCCTGCTTTCATGCAGAATCTTAAGGTCCTAGCTCACGTCCAAGGAACCAAAGCCAGCTAAAATTCAATAATTGATACCTAAAATTGGAATTGTACTCCTTCTTACTGGCTATTACAACATCTTAGAAGCTTCATCTGTGTTCTACTATGGTGCTTTCAGTGTCTCCAAATACCGCAGCACGTGACATAGATTTGCAGACGATAAGTACAACCGTTTCAGAGAGAAGAGCGGCCAATGTGACAATCTGGCTTTAAGTCAATTCCATAACAAATGACGAATACGGACGGATTTCTCAGGTTTTTACTACATATGAACACTTTTCACATACTCCCGTGCAACTCGGCTGCTAGTCCTGCTTTCGTGCAGAATCTTAAGGTCCTAGCTCATGTCCAAGGCACCAAAGCCAGCTAAAAAGTCAATAATCGATACCTAAAACTGGTATTGTACTAATTCTTACTGGCTATTACATCATCTTAGAAGCTTCATCTGTGTTCTACTATGGTGCTTTTAGCGTCTCCGCATACCGCAGCACGCGACATAGCTTTGCAGACGATAAGTACAACCGATTCAGAGAGAAGAGCGGCCAATGTGACAATCTGGCTTTAAGTCAATTCCATAACAAATGACGATAACAAACGGATTTCTCAGGTTTTTACTACATATGAAGACTTTTCGCATTCTCCCGTGCAACTCGGCTGCTAGTCCTCCTTTCATGCGGAATCTTATGGTCCTAGCTCATGTTCAAGGCACCAAAGCCAGCTAAAAAGTCAATAATCGATACCTAAAACTTGAGTTGTACTACTTCTTACTGGCTATTACATCAACTTAGAAGCTTTATCTGTGTTTTACTATGGTGCTTTTAGTGTCTCCACATACCGCAGCACGTGACATAGCTTTGCAGACGATAAGTACAGCCGTTTCAGAGAGAAGAGCGGCCAATGTGACGATCTGGCTTTAAGTCGATTCGATAACAAATGACGAAAACGGATGGATTTCTCAGGTTTTTACTACATATGAACACTTTTCACATTCTCCCGTGCAACTCGGCTGCTAGTCCTCCTTTCATGCAGAATCTTAAGGTCCTAGCTCATGTCCAAGGCACCAAAGCCAGCTAAAAGTCAATAATCGATGATTACAACTTGAATTGTACTACATTTTACTGGCTATTACATCAACTTAGAAGCTTCATCCGTGTTCTATTATGGTATTTCTAGTTTCTCCGCATACCGCAGCACGCGACATAGCTTTGCAGACGATAAGTACAACCGTTTCAGAGAGAAGGGCGGACAATCTGACGATCTGGCTTTAAGTCGATTCAATAACAAATGACAAAAACGGACGGATTTCTCAAGTTTTTACTACGTATGAACACTTTTCACATTCTCCCGTGCAAGTCGGCTGCTAGTCCTCCTTTCATGCAGAATCTTAAGGTCTTAGCTCATGTCCAAGGCACCAAAGCCAGCTAAAAGTCAATAATCGATGCCTAAAACTTGAATTGTACTACTTCTTACTGGCTATTACATCAAAGTAGAAGCTTCATCCGTGTTCTACTATGGTATTTTTCGTGTCTCCGCATACCGCAGTACGCGACATAGCTTTGCAGACGATAAGTACAACCGTTTCAGAGAGAAGGGCGGACAATGTGACGATCTGGCTTTAAGTCGATTCGATAACAAATGACGAAAACGGACGGATTTCTCGGGTTTTTACTACATATGAACACTTTTCACTTTCCCGTGCAACTCGGCTGCTAGTCCTCGTTCATGCAGAATCTTAAGGTCCTAGCTCATGTCCAAGGCACCAAAGAGAGCTAAAAAGTCAATAATCGATGATTAAAACTTGAATTGTACTACTTCTTACTGGCTATTACATCAACTTAGAAGCTTCATCCGTGTTCTACTATGGTATTTTTAATGTCCCCGCATACAGGAGCACGCGACATAGCTTTGCAGACGATAAGTACAACCGTTTCAGAGAGAAGGGCGGACAATGTTACGATCTGTCTTCAAGTCGACTCGATAACAAAAGACGAAAACGGACGGATTTCTCAGGTTAATACTACATATTAACACTTTTCACATTCTCCCGTGCAACTCGGCTGCTAGTCCTCCTTTCATGCAGACTCTTAAGGTCCTAGCTCATGTCCAAGGCACCAAAGCCACCTAAAAAGTCAATAATCGATACCTAAAACTTGAATTGTACTACTTCTTACTGGCTATTACATCAACTTAGAAGCTTCATCTGTGTTCTACTATGGTGCTTTTAGTGTCTCCGCATACCGCATCACGCGACATAGCTTTGCAGGCGATAAGTACAACCGTTTCAGAGAGAACAGCGGCCAATGTGACAATCTGGCTTTAAATCAATTCCATAACAAATGACGAAAACGGACGGATTTCTCAGGTTTTTACTACATATGAACACTTTTCACATACTCCCGTGCAACTCAGCTGCTAGTCCTGCTTTCATGCAGAATCTTAAGGTCCTAGCTCATGTCCAAGGCACCAAAGCCAGCTAAAAAGTCAATAATCGATACCTAAAACTGGTATTGTACTAATTCTTACTGGCTATTACATCATCTTAGAAGCTTCATCTGTGTTCTACTATGGTGCTTTCAGCGTCTACGCATACCGCAGCACGCGACAAAGCTTTCACGACGATAAGTACAACCGTTTCGTAGAGAAGAGCGGCCAATGTGACGATCTGGCTTTAAGTCGATTCGATAACAAATGACGAAAACGGACGGATTTCTCAAGTTTTTACTACATATGAACACTTTTCACATTCTCCCGTGCAACTCGGCTGCTAGTCCTCCTGTCATGCAGAATCTTAAGGTCCTAGCTCATGTCCAAGGCATCAAAGCCAGCTAAAAGTCAATAATCGATGATTAAAACTTGAATTGTACTACTTTTTACTGGCTATTACATCAACGTAGAAGCTTCATCCGTGTTCTACTATGGTATTTATAGTGTCTCCGCATACCGCAGCACGCGACATAGCTTTGCAGACGATAAGTACAACCGTTTCAGAGAGAAGGGCGGACAATGTGACGATCTGGCTTTAAGTCGATTCGATAACAAATGACAAAAAAGGACGGATTTCTCGGGTTTCTACTACATATGAACACTTTTCACATTCTCCCGTGCAACTCGGTTGCTAGTCCTGCTTTCATGCAGAATCTTAAGGTCCTAGCTCATGTCCAAGGAACCAAAGCCAGCTAAAATTCAATAATTGATACATAAAATTGGAATTGTACTCCTTCTTACTGGCTATTACAACATCTTAGAAGCTTCATCTGTGTTCTACTATGGTGCTTTCAGTGTCTCCAAATACCGCAGCACGTGACATAGATTTGCAGACGATAAGTACAACCGTTTCAGAGAGAAGAGCGGCCAATGTGACAATCTGGCTTTAAGTCAATTCCATAACAAATGACGAATACGGACGGATTTCTCAGGTTTTTACTACATATGAACACTTTTCACATACTCCCGTGCAACTCGGCTGCTAGTCCTGCTTTCGTGCAGAATCTTAAGGTCCTAGCTCATGTCCAAGGCACCAAAGCCAGCTAAAAAGTCAATAATCGATACCTAAAACTGGTATTGTACTAATTCTTACTGGCTATTACATCATCTTAGAAGCTTCATCTGTGTTCTACTGTGGTGCTTTTAGCGTCTCCGCATACCGCAGCACGCGACATAGCTTTGCAGACGATAAGTACAACCGATTCAGAGAGAAGAGCGGCCAATGTGACAATCTGGCTTTAAGTCAATTCCATAACAAATGACGATAACAAACGGATTTCTCAGGTTTTTACTACATATGAAGACTTTTCGCATTCTCCCGTGCAACTCGGCTGCTAGTCCTCCTTTCATGCGGAATCTTATGGTCCTAGCTCATGTTCAAGGCACCAAAGCCAGCTAAAAAGTCAATAATCGATACCTAAAACTTGAGTTGTACTACTTCTTACTGGCTATTACATCAACTTAGAAGCTTTATCTGTGTTTTACTATGGTGCTTTCAGTGTCTCCACATACCGCAGCACGTGACATAGCTTTGCAGAGGATAAGTACAACCGTTTCAGAGAGAAGAGCGGCCAATGTGGCGATCTGGCTTTAAGTCGATTCGATAACAAATGACGAAAACGGATGGATTTCTCAGGTTTTTACTACATATGAACACTTTTCACATTCTCCCGTGCAACTCGGCTGCTAGTCCTCCTTTCATGCAGAATCTTAAGGTCCTAGCTCATGTCCAAGGCACCAAAGCCAGCTAAAAGTCAATAATCGATGATTACAACTTGAATTGTACTACATTTTACTGGCTATTACATCAACTTAGAAGCTTCATCCGTGTTCTATTATGGTATTTCTAGTTTCTCCGCATACCGCAGCACGCGACATAGCTTTGCAGACGATAAGTACAACCGTTTCAGAGAGAAGGGCGGACAATCTGACGATCTTGCTTTAAGTCGATTCAATAACAAATGACAAAAACGGACGGATTTCTCAGGTTTTTACTACGTATGAACACTTTTCACATTCTCCCGTGCAAGTCGGCTGCTAGTCCTCCTTTCATGCAGAATCTTAAGGTCTTAGCTCATGTCCAAGGCACCAAAGCCAGCTAAAAGTCAATAATCGATGCCTAAAACTTGAATTGTACTACTTCTTACTGGCTATTACATCATCTTAGAAGCTTCATCTGTGTTCTACTATGGTGCTTTTAGCGTCGCCGCATACCACAGCACGCGACATAGCTTTCAGACGATAAGTACAACCGTTTCGGAGTGAAGAACGGCTAATGTGACGATCTGGCTTTAAGTCGATTCGATAACAAATGACGAAAACGGACGGATTTCTCAGGTTTTTACTACATATGAACACTTTTCACATTCTCCCGTGCAAGTCGGCTGCTAGTCCTCCTTTCATGCAGAATCTTAAGGTCCTAGCTCATGTCCAAGGCACCAAAGCCAACTAAAAGTCAATAAACGATGATTACAACTTGAATTGTACTACTTTTTACTGGCTATTACAGCAACTTTGAAGCTTCATCCGTGTTCTACTATGGTATTTCTAGTGTCTCCGCATACCGCAGCACGCGACATAGCTTTGCAGACGATAAGTACAACCGTTTCAGAGAGAACAGCGGCCAATGTGACGATCTGGCTATTAGTCGATTCGATAACAAATGACGATAACGAAAGGATTTCTCAGGTTTTTACTACATATGAACACTTTTCACATTCTCCCGTGCAACTCGGCTGCAAGTCCGCCTTTCATGCTGAATCTTAAGGTCCTAGCTCATGCCCAAGGCACCAAAGCCAGCTAAAAAGTCAATAATCGATACCTAAAACTTGAATTGTACTACTTCTTACTGGCTATTACATCATCTTAGAAGCTTCATCTGTGTTCTACTATGGTGCTTTTAGCGTCGCCGCATACCACAGCACGCGACATAGCTTTCAGACGATAAGTACAACCGTTTCGGAGTGAAGAACGGCTAATGTGACGATCTGGCTTTAAGTCGATTCGATAACAAATGACGAAAACGGACGGATTTCTCAGGTTTTTACTACATATGAACACTTTTCACATTCTCCCGTGCAAGTCGGCTGCTAGTCCTCCTTTCATGCAGAATCTTAAGGTCCTAGCTCATGTCCAAGGCACCAAAGCCAACTAAAAGTCAATAAACGATGATTACAACTTGAATTGTACTACTTTTTACTGGCTATTACAGCAACTTTGAAGCTTCATCCGTGTTCTACTATGGTATTTCTAGTGTCTCCGCATACCGCAGCACGCGACATAGCTTTGCAGACGATAAGTACAACCGTTTCAGAGAGAAGGGCGGACAATGTGACGATCTGGCTTTAAGTCGATTCTATAACAAATGACGAAAACGGACGGATTTCTCAGGTTTTTACTAGATATGAACACTTTTCACATTCTGCCGTAGAACTCGGTTGCTAGTCCTGCTTTCATGCAGAATCGTAAGGTCCTAGCTCATGTCCAAGGCACCAAAGCCAGCTAAAAAGTCAATAATTGATACCTAAAACTGGAATTGTACTACTTCTTACTGGCTATTACAACATCTTAGAAGCTTCATCTGTGTTCTACTACGGTGATTTTAGTGTCTCCGCAAACCGCAGCACGCGACTTAGCTTTGCAGACGATAAGTACAACCGTTTCAGAGAGAAGGGCGGAAAATGTGACGATCTGGCTTTAAGTCGATTCGATATCAAATGACGAAAACGGAGGGATTTCTCGGGTTTTTACTACATATGAACACTTTTCACATTCTCCCGTACAACTCGGCTGCTAGTCCTCCTTTCATGCAGAATCTTAAGGCCCTAGCTCATGTCCAAGGCACCAAAGCCAGCTTAAAAGTCAATAATCGATAACTAAAAATTGAATTGTACTACTTCTTACTGGCTATTACATCAACTTAGAAGCTTCATCTGTGTTCTACTATTTTGCTTTTAGTGTCTCCACATACCGCATCACGCGACATAGCTTTGCAGACGATAAGTACAACCGTTTCAGAGAGAACAGCGGCCAATGTGACGATCTGGCTATAAGTCGATTCGATAACAAATGACGATAACGAACCGATTTCTCAGGTTATTACTACATATGAACACTTTTCACATTCTCCCGTGCAACTCGGCTGCAAGTCCGCCTTTCATGATGAATCTTAAGGTCCTAGCTCATGTCCAAGGCACCAAAGCCAGCTAAAAGTCAATAATCGATGATTAAAACTTGAATTGTACTACTTTTTACTGGCTATTACATCAACGTAGAAGCTTCATCCGTGTTCTACTATGGTATTTCTAGTGTCACCGCATACCGCAGCACGCGACATAGCTTTGCAGACGATAAGTACAACCGTTTCAGAGAGAAGGGCGGACAATGTGACGATCTGGCTTTAAGTCGATTCGATAACAAATGACGAAAACGGACTGTTTTTTCAGGTTTTTACTACATATGAACACTTTTCGCATTCGCCCGTGCAACTCGGCTGCTAGTCCTCCTTTCATGCGGAATCTTATGGTCCTAGCTCATGTCCAACTCACGAAAGCCAGCTAAAAAGTCAATAATCGATACCTAAAACTTGAGTTGTACTACTTCTTACTGGCTATTACATCAACTTAGAAGCTTTATCTGTGTTCTACTATGGTGCTTTCAGTGTCTCCACATAAAGCAGCACGTGACATAGCTTTGCAGACGATAAGTACAACCGTTTCAGAGAGAAGAGCGGCCAATGTGACGATCTGGCTTTAAGTCGATTCAATAACAAATGACAAAAACGTACGGATTTCTTAGGTTTTTACTGCATATGAACACTTTACACATTCTCCCGTGCAACTCGGCTGCTAGTCCTCCTTTCATTCAGAATCTTAAGGTCCTAGCTCATGTCCAAGGCACCAAAGCCAGGTAAAGTCAATAATCGATGATTAAAACTTGAATTGTACTACTTCTTACTGGCTATTACATCAACGTAGAAGCCTCATCCGTGTTCTACTATGGTATTTCTAGTGTCTCCGCATACCGCAGCACGCGACATAGCTTTGCAGACGATAAGTACAACCGTTTCAGAGAGAAGAGCGGCCAATGTGACGATCTGGCTTTAAGTCGATTCGATAACAAATGACGAAAACGGATGGATTAGTCAGGTTTTTAATACATATGAACACTTTTCACATTCTCCCGTTCAACTCGGCTGCTAGTCCTCCATTCATGCAGAATCTTAAGGCCCTAGCTCATGTCCAAGGCACCAAAGCCAGCTAAAAAGTCAATAATCGATACCTAAAACTTGAATTGTACTACTTCTTACTGGCTATTACATCATCTTAGAAGCTTCATCTGTGTTCTACTATGGTGCTTTCAGCGTCTTCGCATACCGCAGCACGCAACATAACTTTCAGACGATAAGTACAACCGTTTCGGAGAGAAGAGCGGGCAATGTGACGATCTGGCTTTAAGTCGATTCGATAACAAATGACGAAAACGGAGGATTTCTCAGGAATTTACTACATATGAACACTTTTCACATTCTCCCGTGCAACTCGGCTGCTAGTCCTCCTTTCATGCAGACTCTTAAGGTCCTAGCTCATGTCCAAGGCTCCAAAGCCAGCTAAAAGTCAATAATCGATGATTAAAACTTGAATTGTACTACTTTTTACTGGCTATTACATCAACGTAGAAGCTTCATCCGCGTTTTACTATGGTATTTCTAGTGTCTCCGCATACCGCAGCACGCGACATAGATTTGCAGACGATAAGTACAACCGTTTCAGAGAGAATAGCGGCCAATGTGACGATCGGGCTTTAAGTCGATTCAATAACAAATGACAAAAATGGACGGATTTCTCAGGTTTTTACTACATATGAACACTTTTCACATTCTCCCGTGCAAGTCGGCTGCTAGTCCTCCTTTCATGCAGAATCTTAAGGTCCTAGCTCATGTCCAAGGCACCAAAGCCAGCTAAAAGTCAATAATCGATGCCTAAAACTTGAATTGTACTCCTTCTTACTGGCTATTACAACATTTTAGAAGCTTCATCTGTGTTCTACTATGGTGCTTTCAGTGTCTCCAAATACCGCAGCACGTGACATAGATTTGCAAACGATAAGTACAACCGTTTCAGAGAGAAGAGCGGCCAATGTGACAATCTGGCTTTAAGTCAATTCCATAACAAATGACGAATACGGACGGATTTCTCAGGTTTTTACTACATATGAACACTTTTCACATACTCCCGTGCAACTCGGCTGCTAGTCCTGCTTTCGTGCAGAATCGTAAGGTCCTAGCTCATGTCCAAGGCACCAAAGCCAGCTAAAAAGTCAATAATCGGTACCTAAAACTGGTATTGTACTAATTCTTACTGGCTATTACATCATCTTAGAAGCTTCATCTGTGTTCTACTATGGTGCTTTTAGCGTCTCCGCATACCGCAGCACGCGACATAGCTTTCAGACGATAAGTACAACCGTTTCGGAGAGAAGAGCGGCCAATGTGACGATCTGGCTTTAAGTCGATTCGATAACAAATGACGAAAACGGACGGATTTCCCTGGTTTTTACTACATATGAACACTTTTCACATTCTCCCGTGCAACTCGGCTGCTAGTCCTCCTTTCATGCAGAATCTTAAGGTCCTAGCTCATGTCCAAGGCACCAAAGCCAGCTAAAAGTCAATAATCGATGATTAAAACTTGAATTGTACTACTTTTTACTGGCTATTACATCAACGTAGAAGCTTCATCCGTGTTCTACTATGGTATTTCTAGTGTCTCCGCATACCGCAGCACGCGACATAGCTTTGCAGACGATAAGTACAACCGTTTCAGAGAGAAGGGCGGACAATGTGACGATCTGGCTTTAAGTCGATTCGATAACAAATGACGAAAACGGACGGATTTCTCGGGTTTCTACTACATATGAACACTTTTCACATTCTCCCGTGCAACTCGGCTGGTAGTCCTCCTTTCATGCAGAACCTTGAGGTCCTAGCTCATGTCCAAGGAACCAAAGCCAGCTAAAAAGTCAATAATAGATACCTAAAACTGGAATTGTACTACTTCTTACTGGCTATTACATCAACTTAGAAGCTTTGTCTGTGTTCTACTATGGTGCTTTTAGTGTCTCCACATACCGCAGCACGCGACATAGCTTTGAAGACGATAAGTACAACCGTTTCAGAGAGAAGAGCGGCCAATGTCACGATCTGGCTTTAAGTCGATTCGATAACAAATGACGATAACGAACGGATTTCTTAGGTTTTTACTACATATGAACACTTTTCACATTCTCCCATGCAACTCGGCAGCTAGTCCTCCTTTCACGCAGAATCTTAAGGTCCTAGCTCTTGTCCAAGGCACCAAAGCAAGCTAAAAAGTCAATAATCGATAACTAAAACTTGAATTTTACTACTTCTTACTGGCTATTACATCAACTTAGAAGCTTCATCTGTGTGCAACTATGGTGCTTTTAGTGTCACCGCATACCGCAGCACGCGACATAGCTTTGCAGACTATACGTACAACCGTTTCAGAAAGAAGAGCGGCCAATGTGACGATCTGGCTTTAAGTCGATTCGATAACAAATGACGAAAACGGACGGATTTCTCAGGTTTTTACTACATATGAACACTTTTCACATTCTCCCGTGCAACTCAGCTGCTAGTCCTCCTTTCATGCAGAATCTTAAGGTCCTAGCTCATGCCCAAGGCACGAAAGCCAGCTAAAAGTCAATAATCGATACCTAAAAGTGGAATTGTACTAATTCTTACTGGCTATTACATCAACTTAGAAGCTTCATCCGTGTTCTACTATGGTATTTTTAGTGTCTCGGCATACCGCAGCACGCGACATAGCTTTCAGACGATAAGTACAACCGTTTCAGAGAGAAGAGCGGCCAATGTGACGATCTGGCTTTAAGTCGATTCAATAACAAATGACAAAAACGGACGGATTTCTCAGGTTTTTACTGCATATGAAAACTTTTCACATTCTCCCGTGCAACTCGGCTGCTAGGCCTCCTTTCATGCAGAATCTTAAGGTCCTACCTCATGTCCAAGGCACCAAAGCCAGTTAAAAGTCAATAATCGATGATTAAAACTTGAATTGTACTACTTCTTACTGGCTATTACATCAACTTAGAAGCTTCATCCGTGTTCTACTATGGTATTTTTAATGTCCCCGCATACAGGAGCACGCGACATAGCTTTGCAGACGATAAGTACAACCGTTTCAGAGAGAAGGGCGGACAATGTTACGATCTGTCTTCAAGTCGACTCGATAACAAAAGACGAAAACGGACGGATTTCTCAGGTTAATACTACATATGAACACTTTTCACATTCTCCCGTGCAACTCGGCTGCTAGTCCTCCTTTCATGCAGACTCTTAAGGTCCTAGCTCATGTCCAAGGCACCAAAGCCAGCTAAAAAGTCAATAATCGATACCTAAAACTTGAATTGTACTACTTCTTACTGGCTATTACATCATCTTAGAAGCTTCATCTGTGTTCTACTATGGTGCTTTTAGTGTCTCCGAATACCGCAGCACGCGACATAGCTCTGCAGGCGATAAGTACAACCGATTCTGAGAGAACAGCGGCCAATGTGACAATCTGGCTTTAAGTCAATTCCATAACAAATGACGAAAACGGACGGATTTCTCAGGTTTTTACTACATATGAACACTTTTCACATACTCCCGTGCAACTCAGCTGCTAGTCCTGCTTTCATGCAGAATCTTAAGGTCCTAGCTCATGTCCAAGGCACCAAAGCCAGCTAATAAGTCAATAATCGATACCTAAAACTGGTATTGTACTAATTCTTACTGGCTATTACATCATCTTAGAAGCTTCATCTGTGTTCTACTATGGTGCTTTTAGCGTCTCCGCATACCGCAGCACGCGACATAGCTTTGCAGACGATAAGTACAACCGATTCAGAGAGAAGAGCGGCCAATGTGACAATCTGGCTTTAAGTCAATTCCATAACAAATGACGATAACAAACGGATTTCTCAGGTTTTTACTACATATGAACTCTTTTCACATTCTCCCGTGCAACTCGGCTGCAAGTCCGCCTTTCATGCTGAATCTTAAGGTCCTAGCTCATGTCCAAGGCACCAAAGCCAGCTAAAAATCAATAATCGATACCTAAAACTTGCATTGTACTACTTCTTACAGGCTATTACATCATCTTAGAAGCTTCATCTGTGTTCTGCTATGGTGCTTTTAGCGTTCCGCATACCGCAGCACGCAACATAGCATTCAGACGATAAGTACAACCGTTTCGGAGAGAAGAGCGGACAATGTGACGATCTGGCTTTAAATCGATTCGATAACAAATGACGAAAACAGAGGATTTCTCAGGATTTTACTACATATGAACACTTTTCACATTCTCCCGTGCAACTCGGCTGCTAGTCCTCCTTTCATGCAGAATCTTAAGGTCCTAGCTCATGTCCAAGGCTCCAAAGCCAGCTAAAAGTCAATAATCGATGATTAAAACTTGAATTGTACTACTTTTTACTGGCTATTACATCAACGTAGAAGCTTCATCCGCGTTTTACTATGGTATTTCTAGTGTCTCCGCATACCGCAACACGCGACATAGATTTGCAGACGATAAGTACAACCGTTTCAGAGAGAATAGCGGCCAATGTGACGATCGGGCTTTAAGTCGATTCAATAACAAATGACAAAAACGGACGGATTTCTCAGGCTTTTACTACATATGAACACTTTTCACATTCTCCCGTGCAAGTCGGCTGCTAGTCCTCCTTTCATGCAGAATCTTAAGGTCCTAGCTCATGTCCAAGGCACCAAAGCCAGCTAAAAGTCAATAATCGATGCCTAAAACTTGAATTGTACTACTTCTTACTGGCTATTACATCAACTTAGAAGCTTCATCCGTGTTCTACTATTGTATTTTTAGTGTCTGCGCATACCGCAGCACGCGACATAGCTTTGCAGACGATAAGTACAACCGATTCAGAGAGAAGAGCGGCCAATGTGACAATCTGGCTTTAAGTCAATTCAATAACAAATGACGAAAACGGACGGATTTCTCAGGTTTTTACTACAGATGAACACTTTTCACATACTCCCGTGCAACTCGGCTGCTAGTCCTGCTTTCATGCAGAATCTTAAGGTCCTAGCTCATGTCCAAGGCACCAAAGCCAGCTAAAAAGTCAATAATAGATACCTAAAACTGGAATTGTACTACTTCTTACTGGCTATTACATCAACTTAGAAGCTTTGTCTGTGTTCTACTATGGTGCTTTTAGTGTTTCCACATACCGCAGCACGCGACATAGCTTTGAAGACGATAAGTACAACCGTTTCAGAGAGAAGAGCGGCCAATGTCACGATCTGGCTTTAAGTCGATTCGATAACAAATGACGATAACGAACGGATTTCTTAGGTTTTTACTACATATGAACACTTTTCACATTCTCCCGTGCAACTCGGCAGCTAGTCCTCCTTTCACGCAGAATCTTAAGGTCCTAGCCTATGTCCAAGGCACCAAAGCCAGCTAAAAAGTCAATAATCGATAACTAAAACTTGAATTTTACTACTTCTTACTGGCTATTACATCAACTTAGAAGCTTCATCTGTGTTGTACTATGGTGCTTTTAGTTTCACCGCATACCGCAGCACGCGACATAGCTTTGCAGACTATACGTACAACCGTTTCAGAAAGAAGAGCGGCCAATGTGACGATCTGGCTTTAAGTCGATTCGATGACAAATGACGAAAACGGACGGATTTCTCAGGTTTTTACTACATATGAAAACTTTTCACATTCTCCCGTGCAACTCAGCTGCTAGTCCTCCTTTCATGCAGAATCTTAAGGTCCTAGCTCATGTCCAAGGCACGAAAGCCAGCTAAAAGTCAATAATCGATGTGGAATTGTACTAATTCTTACTGGCTATTACATCAACTTAGAAGCTTCATCCGTGTTCCACTATGGTATTTTTAGTGTCTCGGCATACCGCAGCACGCGACATAGCTTTCAGACGATAAGTACAACCGTTTCAGAGAGAAGAGCGGCCAATGTGACGATCTGGCTTTAAGTCGATTCAATAACAAATGACAAAAACGGACGGATTTCTCAGGTTTTTACTGCATATGAAAACTTTTCACATTCTCCCGTGCAACTCGGCTGCTAGTCCTCCTTTCATGCAGAATCTTAAGGTCCTACCTCATGTCCAAGGCACCAAAGCCAG
This sequence comes from Schistocerca gregaria, assembly GCF_023897955.1. Lineage (NCBI taxonomy): Eukaryota > Metazoa > Arthropoda > Insecta > Orthoptera > Acrididae > Schistocerca > Schistocerca gregaria. The sequence goes on from NC_064925.1 coordinate 594,054,126, forward strand.
TTAAAAGTCAATAATCGATGATTAAAACTTGAATTGTACTACTTCTTACTGGCTATTACATCAACTTAGATGCTTCATCCGTGTTCTACTATGGTATTTTTAATGTCCCCGCATACAGGAGCACGCGACATAGCTTTGCAGACGATAAGTACAACCGTTTCAGAGAGAAGGGCGGACAATGTTACGATCTGTCTTCAAGTCGACTCGATAACAAAAGACGAAAACGGACGGATTTCTCAGGTTAATACTACATATTAACACTTTTCACATTCTCCCGTGCAACTCGGCTGCTAGTCCTCCTTTCATGCAGACTCTTAAGGTCCTAGCTCATGTCCAAGGCACCAAAGCCAGCTAAAAAGTCAATAATTTATACCTAAAATTGGAATTGTACTACTTCTTACTGGCTGTTACATCAACTTGGAAGCTTCATCCGTGTTCTACTATGGTATTTTTAGTGTCTCCGCATATCGCAGCACGCGACATAACTTTGCAGACGATAAGTACAACCGATTCAGAGAGAAGAGCGGCCAATGTGACAATCTGGCCTTAAGTCAATTCCATAACAAATGACGAAAACGGACGGATTTCTCAGGTTTTTACTACATATGAACTCTTTTCACATTCTCCCGTGCAACTCGGCTGCAAGTCCGCCTTTCATGCTGAATCTTAAGGTCCTAGATCATGTCCAAGGCACCAAAGCAAGCTAAAAGTCAATAATCGATGCCTAAAACTTGAATTGTACTAGTTCTTACTGGCTATTACATCATCTTAGAAGCTTCATCTGTGTTCTACTATGGTTCTTTTAGCGTCTCCGCATACCGCAGCACGCGACATAGCTTTCAGACGATAAGTACAACCGTTTCGGAGAGAAGAGCGGGCAATGTGACGACCTGGCTTTAAGTCGATTCAATAACAAATGACAAAAACGGACGGATTTCTCAGGTTTCTACTGCATATGTTAACTTTTCACATTCTCCCGTGCAACTCGGCTGCTAGTCCTCCTTTCATGCAGAATCTTAAGGTCCTACCTCATGTCCAAGGCACCAAAGCCAGTTAAAAGTCAATAATCGATGATTAAAACTTGAATTGTACTACTTCTTACTGGCTATTACATCAACTTAGAAGCTTCATCCGTGTTCTACTATGGTATTTTTAATGTCCCCGCATACAGGAGCACGCGACATAGCTTTGCAGACGATAAGTACAACCGTTTCAGAGAGAAGGGCGGACAATGTTACGATCTGTCTTCAAGTCGACTCGATAACCAAAGACGAAAACGGACGGATTTCTCAGGTTAATACTACATATTAACACTTTTCACATTCTCCCGTGCAACTCGGCTGCTAGTCCTCCTTTCGTGCAGACTCTTAAGGTCCTAGCTCATGTCCAAGGCACCAAAGCCAGCTAAAAAGTCAATAATTGATACCTAAAATTGGAATTCTACTACTTCTTACTGGCTGTTACATCAACTTAGAAGCTTCATCCGTGTTCTACTATGGTATTTTTAGTGTCTGCGCATACCGCAGCACGCGACATAGCTTTGCAGACGATAAGTACAACCGATTCAGAGAGAAGACCGGCCAATGTGACAATCTGGCTTTCAGTCAATTCCATAACAAATGACGATAACGAACGGATTTCTCAGGTTTTTACTACATACGAACACTTTTCACATTCTCCCGTGCAACTCGGCTGCAAGTCCGCCTTTCATGCTGAATCTTAAGGTCCTAGCTCATGTCCAAGGCACCAAAGCCAGCTAAAAAGTCAATAATCGATACCTAAAACTTGAATTGTACTACTTCATACTGGCTATTACATCATCTTAGAAGCTTCATCTGTGTTCTACTATGGTGCTTTTAGCGTCTCCGCATACCGCAGCACGCGACATAGCTTTCAGACGATAAGTACAACCGTTTCGGAGAGAAGAGCGGGCAATGTGACGATCTGGCTTTAAGTCGATTCGATAACAAATGACGAAAACGGACGGATTTCTCAGGTTTTTACTACATATGAACACTTTTCACATTCTCCCGTGCAACTCGGCTGCTAGTCCTCCTTTCATGCAAAATCTTAAGGTCCTAGCTCATGTCCAAGGCACGAAAGCCAGCTAAAAGTCAATAATCGATGCCTAAAACTTGAATTGTACTACTTCTTACTGGCTATTACATCAACTTAGAAGCTTCATCCGTGTTCTACTATGGTATTTTTAGTGTCTCCGCATACCGCAGCACGCGACATAGCTTTGCAGACGATAAGTACAACCGATTCAGAGAGAAGAGCGGCCAATGTGACAATCTGGCTTTAAGTCAATTCCATAACAAATGACGATAACGATCGGATTTCTCAGGTTTTTACTACATATGAACTCTTTTCACATTCTCCCGTGCAACTCGGCTGCAAGTCCGCCTTTCATGCTGAATCTTAAGGTCCTAGCCCATGTCCAAGGCACCAAAGCAAGCTAAAAAGTCAATAATCGATATCTAAAACTTGAATTGTACTACTTCTTACTGGCTATTACATCATCTTAGAAGCTTCATCTGTGTTCTACTATGGTTCTTTTAGCGTCTCCGCATACCGCAGCACGCGACATAGCTTTCAGACGATAAGTACAACCGTTTCGGAGAGAAGAGCGGGCAATGTGACGATCTGGCTTTAAGTCGATTCAATAACAAATGACAAAAACGGACGGATTTCTCAGGTTTTTACTGCATATGAAAACTTTTCACATTCTCCCGTGCAACTCGGCTGCTAGTCCTCCTTTCATGCAGAATCTTAAGGTCCTACCTCAACGGACGGATTTCTCAGGTTTTTACTGCATATGAAAACTTTTCACATTCTCCCGTGCAACTCGGCTGCTAGTCCTCCTTTCATGCAGAATCTTAAGGTCCTATCTCATGTCCAAGGCACCAAAGCCAGTTAAAAGTCAATAATCGATGATTAAAACTTGAATTGTACTACTTCTTACTGGCTATTACATCAACTTAGAAGCTTCATCCGTGTTCTACTATGGTATTTTTAATGTCCCCGCATACAGGAGCACGCGACATAGCTTTGCAGACGATAAGTACAACCGTTTCAGAGAGAAGGGCGGACAATGTTACGATCTGTCTTCAAGTCGACTCGATAACCAAAGACGAAAACGGACGGATTTCTCAGGTTAATACTACATATGAACACTTTTCACATTCTCCCGTGCAACTCGGCTGCTAGTCCTCCTTTCATGCAAAATCTTAAGGTCCTAGCTCATGTCCAAGGCACCAAAGCCAGTTAAAAAGTCAATAATCGATACCTAAAACTTGAATTGTACTACTTCTTACTGGCTGTTACATCAACTTTGAAGCTTCATCCGTGTTCTACTATGGTATTTTTAGTGTCTCCGCATACCGCAGCTCGCGACATAGCTTTGCAGACGATAAGTACAACCGATTCAGAGAGAAGAGCGGCCAATGTGACAATCTGGCTTTCAGTCAATTACATAACAAATGACGATAACGAACGGATTTCTCAGGTTTTTACTACATATGAACACTTTTCACATTCTCCCGTGCAACTCGGCTGCAAGTCCGCCTTTCATGCTGAATCTTAAGGTCCTAGCTCATGTCCAAGGCACCAAAGCCAGTTAAAAAGTCAATAATCGATACCTAAAACTTGAATTGTACTACTTCATACTGGCTATTACATCACCTTAGAAGCTTCATCTGTGTTCTACTATGGTGCTTTTAGCGTCTCCGCATACCGCAGCACGCGACATAGCTTTCAGACGATAAGTACAACCGTTTCGGAGAGAAGAGCGGGCAATGTGACGATCTGGCTTTAAGTCGATTCGATAACAAATGACGAAAACGGACGGATTTCTCAGGTTTTTACTACATATGAACACTTTTCACATTCTCCCGTGCAACTCGGCTGCTAGTCCTCCTTTCATGCAAAATCTTAAGGTCCTAGCTCATGTCCAAGGCACGAAAGCCAGCTAAAAGTCAATAATCGATGCCTAAAACTTGAATTGTACTACTTCTTACTGGCTATTACATCAACTTAGAAGCTTCATCCGTGTTCTACTATGGTATTTTTAGTGTCTCCGCATACCGCAGCACGCGACATAGCTTTGCAGACGATAAGTACAACCGATTCAGAGAGAAGAGCGGCCAATGTGACAATCTGGCTTTAAGTCAATTCCATAACAAATGACGATAACGATCGGATTTCTCAGGTTTTTACTACATATGAACTCTTTTCACATTCTCCCGTGCAACTCGGCTGCAAATCCGCCTTTCATGCTGAATCTTAAGGTCCTAGCTCATGTCCAAGGCACCAAAGCAAGCTAAAAAGTCTATAATCGATACCTAAAACTTGAATTGTACTACTTCTTACTGGCTATTACATCATCTTAGAAGCTTCATCTGTGTTCTACTATGGTTCTTTTAGCGTCTCCGCATACCGCAGCACGCGACATAGCTTTCAGACGATAAGTACAACCGTTTCGGAGAGAAGAGCGGGCAATGTGACGATCTGGCTTTAAGTCGATTCGATAACAAATGACGAAAACGGACGGATTTCTCAGGTTTTTACTACATATGAACACTTTTCACATTCTCCCGTGCAACTCGGCTGCTAGTCCTCCTTTCATGCAGAATCTTAAGGTCCTACCTCATGTCCAAGGCACCAAAGCCAGTTAAAAGTCAATAATCGATGATTAAAACTTGAATTGTACTACTTCTTACTGGCTATTACATCAACTTAGAAGCTTCATCCGTGTTCTACTATGGTATTTTTAATGTCCCCGCATACAGGAGCACGCGACATAGCTTTGCAGACGATAAGTACAACCGTTTCAGAGAGAAGGGCGGACAATGTTACGATCTGTCTTCAAGTCGACTCGATAACCAAAGACGAAAACGGACGGATTTCTCAGGTTAATACTACATATTAACACTTTTCACATTCTCCCGTGCAACGCGGCTGCTAGTCCTCCTTTCATGCAGACTCTTAAGGTCCTAGCTCATGTCCAAGGCACCAAAGCCAGCTAAAAAGTCAATAATTGATACCTAAAATTGGAATTCTACTACTTCTTACTGGCTGTTACATCAACTTAGAAGCTTCATCCGTGTTCTACTATGGTATTTTTAGTGTCTCCGCATACCACAGCACGCGACATAGCTTTGCAGACGATAAGTACAACCGATTCAGAGAGAAGAGCGGCCAATGTGACAATCTGGCTTTCAGTCAATTCCATAACAAATGACGATAACGAACGGATTTCTCAGGTTTTTACTACATATGAACACTTTTCACATTCTCCCGTGCAACTCGGCTGCAAGTCCGCCTTTCATGCTGAATCTTAAGGTCCTAGCTCATGTCCAAGGCACCAAAGCCAGCTAAAAAGTCAATAATCGATACCTAAAACTTGAATTGTACTACTTCATACTGGCTATTACATCATCTTAGAAGCTTCATCTGTGTTCTACTATGGTGCTTTTAGCGTCTCCGCATACCGCAGCACGCGACATAGCTTTCAGACGATAAGTACAACCGTTTCGGAGAGAAGAGCGGGCAATGTGACGATCTGGCTTTAAGTCGATTCGATAACAAATGACGAAAACGGACGGATTTCTCAGGTTTTTACTACATATGAACACTTTTCACATTCTCCCGTGCAACTCGGCTGCTAGTCCTCCTTTCATGCAGAACCTTGACGTCCTAGCTCATGTCCAAGGAACCAAAGCCAGCTAAAAAGTCAATAATAGATACCTAAAACTGGAATTGTACTACTTCTTACTGGCTATTACATCAACTTAGAAGCTTTGTCTGTGTTCTACTATGGTGCTTTTAGTGTCACCACATACCGCAGCACGCGACATAGCTTTGCCGACGATAAGTACAACCGTTTCAGAGAGAAGAGCGGCCAATGTCACTATCTGGCTTTAAGTCGATTCGATAACAAATGACGATAACGAACGGATTTCTTAGGTTTTTACTACATATGAACACTTTTCACATTCTCCCGTGCAACTCAGCTGCTAGTCCTCCTTTCATGCAGAATCTTAAGGTCCTAGCTCATGTCAAAGGCACGAAAGCCAGCTAAAAGTCAATAATCGATACCTAGAACTTGAGTTGTACTATTTCTTACTGGCTATTACATCAACTTAGAAGCTTCATCCGTGTTCTACTATGGTATTTTTAGTGTCTCGGCATACCGCAGCACGCGACATAGCTTTCAGACGATAAGTACAACCGTTTCAGAGAGAAGAGCGGCCAATGTCACGATCTGGCTTTAAGTCGATTCAATAACAAATGACAAAAACGGACGGATTTCTCAGGTTTTTACTGCATATGAAAACTTTTCACATTCTCCCGTGCAACTCGGCTGCTAGTCCTCCTTTCATGCAGAATCTTAAGGTCCTACCTCATGTCCAAGGCACCAAAGCCAGCTAAAAGTCAATAATCGATGATTAAAACTTGAATTGTACTACTTCTTACTGGCTATTACATCAACTTAGAAGCTTCATCCGTGTTCTACTATGGTATTTTTGGTGTCCCCGCATACAGGAGCACGCGACATAGCTTTGCAGACGATAAGTACAACCGTTTCAGAGAGAAGAGCGGCCAATGTCACTATCTGGCTTTAAGTCGATTCGATAACAAATGACGATAACGAACGGATTTCTTAGGTTTTTACTACATATGAACACTTTTCACATTCTCCCGTGCAACTCAGCTGCTAGTCCTCCTTTCATGCAGAATCTTAAGGTCCTAGCTCATGTCCAAGGCACCAAAGCCAGCTAAAAAGTCAATAATTGATACCTAAAATTGGAATTGTACTACTTCTTACTGGATATTACATCAACTTAGAAGCTTCATCCGTGGTTTACTATGGTATTTTTAGTGTCTCCGCATACCGCAGCACGCAACATAGCTTTGCAGACGATAAGTACAACCGTTTCAGAGAGAAGGGCGGACAGTGTGACGATCTGGCTTTAAGTCGATTCGATAACAAATGACGAAAACGGACGTATTTTTCGGGTTTTTAGTACATATGAACACTTTTCACATTCTCCCGTGCAACTCAGCTGCTAGTCCTCCTTTCATACAGAATCTTAAGGTCCTAGCTCATGTCCAAGGCACCAAAGCCAGCTAAAAGGCAATAATCGATGATTAAAACTTGAATTGTACTACTTCTTACTGGCTATTACATCAACTTAGAAGCTTCATCCGTGTTCTACTATGGTATTTTTAGTGTCTCGGCATACCGCAGCACGCGACATAACTTTCAGACGATAAGTACAACCGTTTCAGAGAGAAGAGCGGCCAATGTGACGATCTGGCTTTAAGTCGATTCGATAACAAATGACGAAAACGAACGGATTTCTCAGGTTTTTACTACATATGAACACTTTTCACATTCTCCCGTTCAACTCGGCTGCAAGTCCGCCTTTCATGCTGAATCTTAAGGTCCTAGCTCATGTCCAAGGCACCAAAGCCAGCTAAAAAGTCAATAATCGATACCTAAAACTTGAATTGTACTACTTCATACTGGCTATTACATCATCTTAGAAGCTTCATCTGTGTTCTACTATGGTGCTTTTAGCGTCTCCGCATACCGCAGCACGCGACATAGCTTTCAGACGATAAGTACAACCGTTTCGGAGAGAAGAGCGGGCAATGTGACGATCTGGCTTTAAGTCGATTCGATAACAAATGACGAAAACGGACGGATTTCTCAGGTTTTTACTACATATGAACACTTTTCACATTCTCCCGTGCAACTCGGCTGCTAGTCCTCCTTTCATGCAAAATCTTAAGGTCCTAGCTCATGTCCAAGGCACGAAAGCCAGCTAAAAGTCAATAATCGATGCCTAAAACTTGAATTGTACTACTTCTTACTGGCTATTACATCAACTTAGAAGCTTCATCCGTGTTCTACTATGGTATTTTTAGTGTCTCCGCATACCGCAGCACGCGACATAGCTTTGCAGACGATAAGTACAACCGATTCAGAGAGAAGAGCGGCCAATGTGACAATCTGGCTTTAAGTCAATTCCATAACAAATGACGATAACGATCGGATTTCTCAGGTTTTTACTACATATGAACTCTTTTCACATTCTCCCGTGCAACTCGGCTGCAAGTCCGCCTTTCATGCTGAATCTTAAGGTCCTAGCCCATGTCCAAGGCACCAAAGCAAGCTAAAAAGTCAATAATCGATATCTAAAACTTGAATTGTACTACTTCTTACTGGCTATTACATCATCTTAGAAGCTTCATCTGTGTTCTACTATGGTTCTTTTAGCGTCTCCGCATACCGCAGCACGCGACATAGCTTTCAGACGATAAGTACAACCGTTTCGGAGAGAAGAGCGGGCAATGTGACGATCTGGCTTTAAGTCGATTCAATAACAAATGACAAAAACGGACGGATTTCTCAGGTTTTTACTGCATATGAAAACTTTTCACATTCTCCCGTGCAACTCGGCTGCTAGTCCTCCTTTCATGCAGAATCTTAAGGTCCTACCTCAACGGACGGATTTCTCAGGTTTTTACTGCATATGAAAACTTTTCACATTCTCCCGTGCAACTCGGCTGCTAGTCCTCCTTTCATGCAGAATCTTAAGGTCCTATCTCATGTCCAAGGCACCAAAGCCAGTTAAAAGTCAATAATCGATGATTAAAACTTGAATTGTACTACTTCTTACTGGCTATTACATCAACTTAGAAGCTTCATCCGTGTTCTACTATGGTATTTTTAATGTCCCCGCATACAGGAGCACGCGACATAGCTTTGCAGACGATAAGTACAACCGTTTCAGAGAGAAGGGCGGACAATGTTACGATCTGTCTTCAAGTCGACTCGATAACCAAAGACGAAAACGGACGGATTTCTCAGGTTAATACTACATATGAACACTTTTCACATTCTCCCGTGCAACTCGGCTGCTAGTCCTCCTTTCATGCAAAATCTTAAGGTCCTAGCTCATGTCCAAGGCACCAAAGCCAGTTAAAAAGTCAATAATCGATACCTAAAACTTGAATTGTACTACTTCTTACTGGCTGTTACATCAACTTTGAAGCTTCATCCGTGTTCTACTATGGTATTTTTAGTGTCTCCGCATACCGCAGCTCGCGACATAGCTTTGCAGACGATAAGTACAACCGATTCAGAGAGAAGAGCGGCCAATGTGACAATCTGGCTTTCAGTCAATTACATAACAAATGACGATAACGAACGGATTTCTCAGGTTTTTACTACATATGAACACTTTTCACATTCTCCCGTGCAACTCGGCTGCAAGTCCGCCTTTCATGCTGAATCTTAAGGTCCTAGCTCATGTCCAAGGCACCAAAGCCAGTTAAAAAGTCAATAATCGATACCTAAAACTTGAATTGTACTACTTCATACTGGCTATTACATCACCTTAGAAGCTTCATCTGTGTTCTACTATGGTGCTTTTAGCGTCTCCGCATACCGCAGCACGCGACATAGCTTTCAGACGATAAGTACAACCGTTTCGGAGAGAAGAGCGGGCAATGTGACGATCTGGCTTTAAGTCGATTCGATAACAAATGACGAAAACGGACGGATTTCTCAGGTTTTTACTACATATGAACACTTTTCACATTCTCCCGTGCAACTCGGCTGCTAGTCCTCCTTTCATGCAAAATCTTAAGGTCCTAGCTCATGTCCAAGGCACGAAAGCCAGCTAAAAGTCAATAATCGATGCCTAAAACTTGAATTGTACTACTTCTTACTGGCTATTACATCAACTTAGAAGCTTCATCCGTGTTCTACTATGGTATTTTTAGTGTCTCCGCATACCGCAGCACGCGACATAGCTTTGCAGACGATAAGTACAACCGATTCAGAGAGAAGAGCGGCCAATGTGACAATCTGGCTTTAAGTCAATTCCATAACAAATGACGATAACGATCGGATTTCTCAGGTTTTTACTACATATGAACTCTTTTCACATTCTCCCGTGCAACTCGGCTGCAAATCCGCCTTTCATGCTGAATCTTAAGGTCCTAGCTCATGTCCAAGGCACCAAAGCAAGCTAAAAAGTCTATAATCGATACCTAAAACTTGAATTGTACTACTTCTTACTGGCTATTACATCATCTTAGAAGCTTCATCTGTGTTCTACTATGGTTCTTTTAGCGTCTCCGCATACCGCAGCACGCGACATAGCTTTCAGACGATAAGTACAACCGTTTCGGAGAGAAGAGCGGGCAATGTGACGATCTGGCTTTAAGTCGATTCGATAACAAATGACGAAAACGGACGGATTTCTCAGGTTTTTACTACATATGAACACTTTTCACATTCTCCCGTGCAACTCGGCTGCTAGTCCTCCTTTCATGCAGAATCTTAAGGTCCTACCTCATGTCCAAGGCACCAAAGCCAGTTAAAAGTCAATAATCGATGATTAAAACTTGAATTGTACTACTTCTTACTGGCTATTACATCAACTTAGAAGCTTCATCCGTGTTCTACTATGGTATTTTTAATGTCCCCGCATACAGGAGCACGCGACATAGCTTTGCAGACGATAAGTACAACCGTTTCAGAGAGAAGGGCGGACAATGTTACGATCTGTCTTCAAGTCGACTCGATAACCAAAGACGAAAACGGACGGATTTCTCAGGTTAATACTACATATTAACACTTTTCACATTCTCCCGTGCAACGCGGCTGCTAGTCCTCCTTTCATGCAGACTCTTAAGGTCCTAGCTCATGTCCAAGGCACCAAAGCCAGCTAAAAAGTCAATAATTGATACCTAAAATTGGAATTCTACTACTTCTTACTGGCTGTTACATCAACTTAGAAGCTTCATCCGTGTTCTACTATGGTATTTTTAGTGTCTCCGCATACCACAGCACGCGACATAGCTTTGCAGACGATAAGTACAACCGATTCAGAGAGAAGAGCGGCCAATGTGACAATCTGGCTTTCAGTCAATTCCATAACAAATGACGATAACGAACGGATTTCTCAGGTTTTTACTACATATGAACACTTTTCACATTCTCCCGTGCAACTCGGCTGCAAGTCCGCCTTTCATGCTGAATCTTAAGGTCCTAGCTCATGTCCAAGGCACCAAAGCCAGCTAAAAAGTCAATAATCGATACCTAAAACTTGAATTGTACTACTTCATACTGGCTATTACATCATCTTAGAAGCTTCATCTGTGTTCTACTATGGTGCTTTTAGCGTCTCCGCATACCGCAGCACGCGACATAGCTTTCAGACGATAAGTACAACCGTTTCGGAGAGAAGAGCGGGCAATGTGACGATCTGGCTTTAAGTCGATTCGATAACAAATGACGAAAACGGACGGATTTCTCAGGTTTTTACTACATATGAACACTTTTCACATTCTCCCGTGCAACTCGGCTGCTAGTCCTCCTTTCATGCAGAACCTTGACGTCCTAGCTCATGTCCAAGGAACCAAAGCCAGCTAAAAAGTCAATAATAGATACCTAAAACTGGAATTGTACTACTTCTTACTGGCTATTACATCAACTTAGAAGCTTTGTCTGTGTTCTACTATGGTGCTTTTAGTGTCACCACATACCGCAGCACGCGACATAGCTTTGCCGACGATAAGTACAACCGTTTCAGAGAGAAGAGCGGCCAATGTCACTATCTGGCTTTAAGTCGATTCGATAACAAATGACGATAACGAACGGATTTCTTAGGTTTTTACTACATATGAACACTTTTCACATTCTCCCGTGCAACTCAGCTGCTAGTCCTCCTTTCATGCAGAATCTTAAGGTCCTAGCTCATGTCAAAGGCACGAAAGCCAGCTAAAAGTCAATAATCGATACCTAGAACTTGAGTTGTACTATTTCTTACTGGCTATTACATCAACTTAGAAGCTTCATCCGTGTTCTACTATGGTATTTTTAGTGTCTCGGCATACCGCAGCACGCGACATAGCTTTCAGACGATAAGTACAACCGTTTCAGAGAGAAGAGCGGCCAATGTCACGATCTGGCTTTAAGTCGATTCAATAACAAATGACAAAAACGGACGGATTTCTCAGGTTTTTACTGCATATGAAAACTTTTCACATTCTCCCGTGCAACTCGGCTGCTAGTCCTCCTTTCATGCAGAATCTTAAGGTCCTACCTCATGTCCAAGGCACCAAAGCCAGCTAAAAGTCAATAATCGATGATTAAAACTTGAATTGTACTACTTCTTACTGGCTATTACATCAACTTAGAAGCTTCATCCGTGTTCTACTATGGTATTTTTGGTGTCCCCGCATACAGGAGCACGCGACATAGCTTTGCAGACGATAAGTACAACCGTTTCAGAGAGAAGAGCGGCCAATGTCACTATCTGGCTTTAAGTCGATTCGATAACAAATGACGATAACGAACGGATTTCTTAGGTTTTTACTACATATGAACACTTTTCACATTCTCCCGTGCAACTCAGCTGCTAGTCCTCCTTTCATGCAGAATCTTAAGGTCCTAGCTCATGTCCAAGGCACCAAAGCCAGCTAAAAAGTCAATAATTGATACCTAAAATTGGAATTGTACTACTTCTTACTGGATATTACATCAACTTAGAAGCTTCATCCGTGGTTTACTATGGTATTTTTAGTGTCTCCGCATACCGCAGCACGCAACATAGCTTTGCAGACGATAAGTACAACCGTTTCAGAGAGAAGGGCGGACAGTGTGACGATCTGGCTTTAAGTCGATTCGATAACAAATGACGAAAACGGACGGATTTCTCAGGTTAATACTACATATTAACACATTTCACATTCTCCCATGCAACTTTTCTGCTAGTCCTCCTCTCATGCAGATTCGTAAGGTCCTAGCTCATGTCCAAGGCACCCAAGCAAACTAAAAAGTCAATAATCGATACCTAAAACTTGAAATTTGCTACTTCTTACTGGCTATTACATCAACTTAGAAGCTTCATCTGTGTTCTACTATGGTGCTTTTAGTGTCACCGCATACCGCAGCACGCGACATAGCTTTGCAGACTATAAGTACAACCGTTTCAGAAAGAAGAGCGGACAATGTGACGATCTGGCTTCAATTCGAATCCATAACAAATGACGAAAACGGACGGAATTCTCAGGTTTTTACTACATATGAACACTTTTCACATTCTCCCGTGCAACCCAGCTGCTAACCCTCCTTTCATGCAGAATCTTAAGGTCCTAGCTCATGTCCAAGCACCAAAGCCAGATATAAGTCAATAATCGATGATTAAAACTGGTATTGTTTTAATTCTTACTGGCTATTACATCAACTTAGAAGCTTCATCCGTGTTCTACTATGGTATTTTTAGTGTCTCGGCATACCGCAGCACGCGACATAGCTTTCAGACGATAAGTACAACCGTTTCAGAGAGAAGAGCGGCCAATGTGACGATCTGGCTTTAAGTCGATTCGATAACAAATGACGAAAACGAACGGATTTATCAGGTTTTTACTACATATGAACACTTTTCACATTCTCCCGTTCAACTCGGCTGCTAGTCCTCCATTCATGCACAATCTTAAGGTCCTAGCTCATGTCCAAGGTACCAAAGCCAGCTAAAAAGTCAATAATCGATACCTAAAACATGAATTGTACTACTTCTTACTGGCTATTACATCATCTTAGAAGCTTCATCTGTGTTCTACTATGGTACTTTTAGTGTCTCCGAATACCGCAGCACGCGACATAGCTTTGCAGACGATAAGTACAACCGATTCAGAGAGAACAGCGGCCAATGTGACGATCTGGCTTTAAGTCGATTCGATAACAAATGACGAAAACGGACGGATTTCTCAGGTTAATACTACATATTAACACATTTCACATTCTCCCATGCAACTTTTCTGCTAGTCCTCCTCTCATGCAGATTCGTAAGGTCCTAGCTCATGTCCAAGGCACCCAAGCAAGCTAAAAAGTCAATAATCGATACCTAAAACTTGAATTGTACTACTTCTTACTGGCTATTACATCAACTTAGAAGCTTCATCTGTGTCCAACTATGGTGATTTTAGTGTCTCCGCATACCGCAGCACACGACATAGCTTTGCAGACGATAAGTACAACCGTTTCAGAGAGAAGAGCGGCCAATGTGACGATCTGGCTTTAAGTCGATTCGATAACATATGACGAAAACGGACGGATTTCTCAGGTTTTTACTACATATGAACACTTTTCACATTCTCCCGTTCAACTCGGCTGATAGTCCTCCATTCATGCGGAATCTTAAGGTCCTAGCTCATGTCCAAGGCACCAAAGCCAGCTAAAAAGTCAATAATCGATACCTAAAACTTGAATTGTACAACCTCTTACTGGCTATTACTTTAACATAGAAGCTTCATCTGTGTTCAACTATGGTGCTTTTAGTGTCTCCGAATACCGCAGCACGCGACATAGCTTTGCAGACGATAAGTACAACCGATTCAGAGAGAAGAGCGGCCAATGTGACGATCTGGCTTTAAGTCGATTCGATAACAAATGACGAAAACGGTCGTATTTCTCAGGGTTTTACTACATATGAACACTTTTCACATTCTCCCGTGCATCTCGTCTGCTAGTCCTCCTTTCATGCAGAATCTTAAGGTCCTAGCTCATGTCCAAGGCACCAAAGCCAGCCAAAAAGTCAATAATCGATACCTAAAACTTGAATTGCACTACATCTTACTGGCTATTACATTATCTTATATGCTTCATCTGTGTTCTACTATGGTGCTTTTAGTGTCTCCGAATACCGCAGCACGCGACATAGCTTTGCAGACGATAAGTACAACCGATTCAGAGAGAAGAGCGGCCAATGTGACGATGTGGCTTTAAGTCAATTCCATAACAAATGACGAAAACGGACGGATTTCTCAGGTTTTTACTACATATGAACACTTTTCACATTCTCCCCTGCAATTCGGCTGCTAGTCCACCTTTCATGCAGAATCTTAAGGTCCTAGCTCAAGTCCAAGGCACCAAAGCCAGCTAATAGCCAATAATCGATGCCCAAATCTTGAATTGTACTACTTCTTACTGGCTATTACATCAACTTAGAAGCTTCGTCTGTGTTCTAATATGGTTATTTTAGTGTCTCCGCATACCGCAGCACGCGACATAGCTTTGCAGACGATAAGTACAACCGTTTCAGAGAGAAGAGCGGCCAATGTGACGATGTGGCTTTAAGTCAATTCCATAACAAATGACGAAAACGGACGGATTTCTCAGGTTTTTACTACATATGAACACTTTTCACATTCTCCCCTGCAATTCGGCTGCTAGTCCACCTTTCATGCAGAATCTTAAGGTCCTAGCTCAAGTCCAAGGCACCAAAGCCAGCTAATAGCCAATAATCGATGCCCAAATCTTGAGTTGTACTACCTCTTACTGGCTATTACTTTAACTTAGAAGATTCATCTGTGTTCTACTATGGTGCTTTTAGTGTCTCCGCATACCGCAGCATTTGACATAGCTTTGCAGACTATAAGTGCAACCGTTTCAGAGAGAAGAGCGGCGAATGTGACGATCTGGCTTTAAGTCAATGCGATAAGAAATGACGAAAACGGACGTATTTCTCAGGGTTTAATACATATGAACACTTTTCACATTCTCCCGTGCAACTCGGCTGCTACTCCTCCTTTAATGCAGAATGTTAAGGTCCTAGCTCATGTCCAAGGCACCAAAGCCAGCCAAAATGTCAATAATCGATACCTAAAACTGGTATTGTACTAATTCTTACTATCTATTACATCATCTTAGAAGCTTCATCTGTGTTCTACTATGGTGCTTTTAGTGTCTCCGCATACCGCAGCACGCGACATAGCTTTCAGACGATAAGTACAACCGTTTCAGAGAGAAGAGCGGACAGTGTGAAGATCTGGCTTTAAGTCGATTCGATAACAAAAAACGAAAACGGACGGATTTCTCAGGTTAATACTACATATGAGCACTTTTCACGTTCTCCCATGCAACGTTTCTGCTAGTCTCCCTCTCATGCAGATTCTTAGGGTAATAGCTCATGTCCAAGGCACCAAAGCCAGCAAAAAAGGCAATAATCGATAACTAAAACTTGAACTGTACTACTTCTTACTGGCTATTACCTCAACTAAGAAGCTTCATCTGTGTCCTGCTATGGTGATTTTAGTGTCTCCACATACCGCAGCACGCGACATAGCTTTGCAGACGATAAGTACAACCGTTTCAGGGAGAAGAGCGGCCAATGTGACGACCGGCTTTAAGACCATACGATAACCAATGACGAAAACGTACTGATTTATCGGGTTTTTACTACATATGAACACCTTTCACATTCTCCCGTGCAACTCGGCTACTAGTCCTCCTTTCATGCAGAATCTTAAGGTCCTAGCTCATGTCCAAGGCACCAAAGCCAGCTAAAAAGTCAATAATCGATATCTAAAATTTCAATTGTACTACTACGTACTAGCTATTACATCAACTTAGAAGTTTCATCTGTGTTCTACCATGGTGCTTTTAGTGTCTCCACATACCGCAGCACGCGACATAGCTTAGCAGACGATAAGTACAACCGTTTCAGAGAGAAGAGTGGCCAATGTCACGATCTGGCTTTAAGTCGATTCGATAACAAATGACGAAAACGGAAGTATTTCTCAGGGTTTTACTACATATGAACACTTTTCACATTCTTCCGTGCAACTCGGCTGCTACTCCTCCTTTAATGCAGAATGTTAAGGTCCTAGCTCATGTCCAAGGCACCAAAGCCAGCTAAAAGTCAATAATCGATGATTAAAACTTGAATTGTACTACTTCTTACTAGCTATTACATCAACTTAGAAGCTTCATCCGTGTTCTACTATGGTATTTTTAGTGTCTCGGCATACCGTAGCACGCGACATAGCTTTGCAGACGATAAGTACAACCGTTTCAGAGAGATGGGCGGACAATGTGACGATCTGGCGTTAAGTCGATTGGATAATAAATGACGAAAACGGACGGATATTTCGGGTTTGTACTACATATGAACACTTTTCACATTCTCCCGTGCAACTCGGCAGCTAGTCCTCCTTTCACGCAGAATCTTAAGGTCCTAGCTCATGTCCAAGGCACCAAAGCCAGGCAAAAAGTCAATAATCGATACCTAAAACTTGAATTGCACTACATCTTACTGGCTATTACATTATCTTATAAGCTTCATCTGTGTTCTACTATGGTGCTTTTAGTGTCTCCGAATACCGCAGCACGCGACATAGCTTTGCAGACGATAAGTACAACCGATTCAGAGAGAAGAGCGGCCAATGTGACGGTGTGGCTTTAAGTCAATTCCATAACAAATGACGAAAACGGACGGATTTCTCAGGTTTTTACTACACATGAACACTTTTCACATTCTCCCCTGCAATTCGGGTGCTAGTCCACCTTTCATGCAGAATCTTAAGGTCCTAGCTCATGTCCAAGGCACCAAAGCCAGCTAATAGTCAATAATCGGTGCATAAATCTTGAATTGTACTACTTCTTACTGGCTATTACATCAACTTAGAAGCTTCATCTGTGTTCTAATATGGTTATTTTAGTGTCTCCGCATACCGCAGCACGCGACATAGCTTTGCAGACGATAAGTACAACCGTTTCAGAGAGAAGAGCGGCCAATGTGACGATGTGGCTTTAAGTCAATTCCATAACAAATGACGAAAACGGACGGATTTCTCAGGTTTTTACTACATATGAACACTTTTCACATTCTCCCCTGCAATTTGGCTGCTAGTCCACCTTCCATGCAGAATCTTAAGGTCCTAGCTCATGTCCAAGGCACCAAAGCCAGCTAAAATGTCAATAATCGATAACTAAAACTTGAGTTGTACTACCTCTTACTGGCTATTACTTTAACCTAGAAGCTTCATCTGTGTTCTACTATGGTGCTTTTAGTGTCTCCGCATACCGCAGCATTTGACATAGCTTTGCAGACTATAAGTACAACCGTTTCAGAGAGAAGAGCGGCCAATGTGACGATCTGGCTTTAAGTCGATTCGATAACAAATGACGAAAACGGACGGATTTCTCAGGTTAATACTACATATTAACACATTTCACATTCTCCCATGCAACTTTTCTGGTAGTCCTCCTCTCATGCAGATTCGTAAGGTCCTAGCTCATGTCCAAAGCACCCAAGCAAGCTAAAAAGTCAATAATCGATACCTAAAACTTGAATTGTACTACTTCTTACTGGCTATTACATCAACTTAGAAGCTTCATCTGTGTCCAACTATGGTGATTTTAGTGTCTCCGCATACCGCAGCACACGACATAGCTTTGCAGACGATAAGTACAACCGTTTCAGAGAGAAGAGCGGCCAATGTGACGATCTGGCTTTAAGTCGATTCGATAACATATGACGAAAACGGACGGATTTCTCAGGTTTTTACTACATATGAACACTTTTCACATTCTCCCGTTCAACTCGGCTGATAGTCCTCCATTCATGCGGAATCTTAAGGTCCTAGCTCATGTCCAAGGCACCAAAGCCAGCTAAAAAGTCAATAATCGATACCTAAAACTTGAATTGTACAACCTCTTACTGGCTATTACTTTAACATAGAAGATTCATCTGTGTTCAACTATGGTGCTTTTAGTGTCTCCGAATACCGCAGCACGCGACATAGCTTTGCAGACGATAAGTACAACCGATTCAGAGAGAAGAGCGGCCAATGTGACGATCTGGCTTTAAGTCGATTCGATAACAAATGACGAAAACGGTCGTATTTCTCAGGGTTTTACTACATATGAACACTTTTCACATTCTCCCGTGCATCTCGGCTGCTAGTCCTCCTTTCATGCACAATCTTAAGGTCCTAGCTCATGTCCAAGGTACCAAAGCCAGCTATAAAGTCAATAATCGATACCTAAAACTTGAATTGTACTACTTCTTACTGGCTATTACATCATCTTAGAAGCTTCATCTGTGTTCTACTATGGTGCTTTTAGTGTCTCCGAATACCGCAGCACGCGACATAGCTTTGCAGACGATAAGTACAACCGATTCAGAGAGAACAGCGGCCAATGTGACGATCTGGCTTTAAGTCGATTCGATAACATATGACGAAAACGGACGGATTTCTCAGGTTAATACTACATATTAACACATTTCACATTCTCCCATGCAACTTTTCTGCTAGTCCTCCTCTCATGCAGATTCGTAAGGTCCTAGCTCATGTCCAAGGCACCCAAGCAAGCTAAAAAGTCAATAATCGATACCTAAAACTTGAAATTTGCTACTTCTTACTGGCTATTACATCAACTTAGAAGCTTCATCTGTGTTCTACTATGGTGCTTTTAGTGTCACCGCATACCGCAGCACGCGACATAGCTTTGCAGACTATAAGTACAACCGTTTGAGAAAGAAGAGCGGCCAATGTGACGATCTGGCTTTAATTCGATTCCATAACAAATGACGAAAACGGACGGATTTCTCAGGTTTTTACTACATATGAACACTTTTCACATTCTCCCGTGCAACTCAGCTGCTAGTCCTCCATTCATGCACAATCTTAAGGTCCTAGCTCATGTCCAAGGTACCAAAGCCAGCTAAAAAGTCAATAATCGATACCTAAAACTTGAATTGTACTACTTCTTACTGGCTATTACATCAACTTAGAAGCTTCATCTGTGTCCAACTATGGTGATTTTAGTGTCTCCGCATACCGCAGCACACGACATAGCTTTGCAGACGATAAGTACAACCGTTTCAGAGAGAAGAGCGGCCAATGTGACGATCTGGCTTTAAGTCGATTCGATAACATATGACGAAAACAGACGGATTTCTCAGGTTTTTACTACATATGAACACTTTTCACATTCTCCCGTTCAACTCGGCTGATAGTCCTCCATTCATGCGGAATCTTAAGGTCCTAGCTCATGTCCAAGGCACCAAAGCCAGCTAAAAAGTCAATAATCGATACCTAAAACTTGAATTGTAGAACCTCTTTCTGGCTATTACTTTAACATAGAAGCTTCATCTGTGTTCAACTATGGTGCTTTTAGTGTCTCCGAATACCGCAGCACGCGACATAGCTTTGCAGACGATAAGTACAACCGATTCAGAGAGAAGAGCGGCCAATGTGACGATCTGGCTTTAAGTCGATTCGATAACAAATGACGAAAACGGTCGTATTTCTCAGGGTTTTACTACATATGAACACTTTTCACATTCTCCCGTGCATCTCGGCTGCTAGTACTGCTTTCATGCAGAATCTTAAGGTCCTAGCTCATGTCCAAGGCACCAAAGCCAGCTAAAAAGTCAATAGTCGATACCTAAAACTGGAATTGTACTACTTCTTACTGGCTATTACATCAACTTAGAAGTTTCATCTGTGTTCTACTATGGTGCTTTTAGTGTCTCCACATACCGCAGCACGCGACATAGCTTAGCAGACGATAAGTACAACCGATTCAGAGAGAAGAGCGGCCAATGTGACGATCTGGCTTTAAGTCAATTCCATAACAAATGACGAAAACGGACGGATTTCTCAGGTTTTTAATACATATGAACACCTTCCACATTCTCCCCTGCAAGTCGGCTGGTAGTCCTCCTTTCATGCAGAATCTTAAGGTCCTAGCTCATGTCCAAGGCACCAAAGCCAGCTAAAAGTCAACAATCGATGCCCAAATCTTGAATTGTACTACTTCTTACTGGCTATTACATCAACTTAGAAGCTTCATCTGTGTTCTACTATGGTTATTTTAGTGTCTCCGCATACCGCAGCACGCGACATAGCTTTGCAGACGATAAGTACAACCGTTTCAGAGAGAAGAGCGGCCAATGTAACGATCCGGCTTTAAGCCGATTCGATAACAAATGACGAAAATGGACGGAATTCTCAGGTTTTTACTACATATGAAAACTTTTCACATCCTCCCGTGCAGCTCGGCTGCTAGTCCTCCTTTCATGCAGAATCTTAAGGTCCTAGCTCATGTCCAAGGCACCAAAGCCAGCTAAAAAGTCAATAATCAATACCTAAAACTTGAATTGTACTACTTCTTACTGACTATTACATCAACTTAGAAGCATCATCTGTGTTCTACTATGGTGCTTTTAGTGTCTCCGCATGCCGCTGCACTCGACATAGCTTTGCAGACGATAGGTACAACCGTTTCAGAGAGAAGAGCGGCCAATGTGACGATCTAGCTTTAAGTCGATTCGATAACAAATGACGAAAACGGACGGATTTCTCAGGTTTTTACTACATATGAACACTTTTCACATTCTCACGTGCAACGCGGCTGCTAGACCTCCTATCATGCAAAATCTTAAGTTCCTAGCTCATGCCCAAGGGACCAAAGAAGGGTACAAAGTCAACAATCGATACCTAAAACTTGAATCGTACTACTTCTTACTGGCTATTACATCATCTTAGAAGCTTCATCTGTGTACCACTATGGTGCTTTTAGTGTCTACGCATACCGCAGCACGCGACATAGCTTTCAGACGATAAGTACAACCGTATCAGACAGAAGAGCGGCCAATGTGACGATCTGGCTGTAAGTCGATTCGATAACAAATGACGAAAACGGACGGATTTCTCAGGTTTTTACTACATATGAACACTTTTCACATTCTCCCGTACAACTCGCCTGCTAGTCATCCTTTCATGCAGAATCTTAAGGTCCTAGCTCATGTCCAAGGCACCAAAGCCAGCTAAAAAGTCAATAGTCGATACCTAAAGCTGGAATTGTACTACTTCTTACTGGCTATTACATCAACTTAGAAGTTTCATCTGTGTTCTACTATGGTGCTTTTAGTGTCTCCACATACCGCAGCACGCGACATAGCTTAGCAGACGATAAGTACAACCGATTCAGAGAGAAGAGCGGCCAATGTGACGATCTGGCTTTAAGTCAATTCCATAACAAATGACGAAAACGGACGGATTTCTCAGGTTTTTACTACTTATGAACACCTTCCACATTCTCCCGTGCAAGTCGGCTGGTAGTCCTCCTTTCATGCAGAATCTTAAGGTCCTAGCTCATGTCCAAGGCACCAAAGCCAGCTAAAAGTCAATAATCGATGCCCAAATCTTGAATTGTACTACTTCTTACTGGCTATTACATCAACTTAGAAGCTTCATCTGTGTTCTACTATGGTTATTTTAGTGTCTCCGCATACCGCAGCACGCGACATAGCTTTGCAGACGATAAGTACAACCGTTTCAGAGAGAAGAGCGGCCAATGTAACGATCCGGCTTTAAGCCGATTCGATAACAAATGACGAAAATGGACGGAATTCTCAGGTTTTTACTACATATGAAAACTTTTCACATCCTCCCGTGCAGCTCGGCTGCTAGTCCTCCTTTCATGCAGAATCTTAAGGTCCTAGCTCATGTCCAAGGCACCAAAGCCAGCTAAAAAGTCAATAATCAATACCTAAAACTTGAATTGTACTACTTCTTACTGACTATTACATCAACTTAGAAGCATCATCTGTGTTCTACTATGGTGCTTTTAGTTTCTCCGCATGCCGCTGCACTCGACATAGCTTTGCAGACGATAGGTACAACCGTTTCAGAGAGAAGAGCGGCCAATGTGACGATCTAGCTTTAAGTCGATTCGATAACAAATGACGAAAACGGACGGATTTCTCAGGTTTTTACTACATATGAACACTTTTCACATTCTCACGTGCAACGCGGCTGCTAGACCTCCTATCATGCAAAATCTTAAGTTCCTAGCTCATGCCCAAGGCACCAAAGAAGGGTAAAAAGTCAACAATCGATACTTAAACTTGAATTGTACTACTTCTTACTGGCTATTACATCATCTTAGAAGCTTCATCTGTGTACCACTATGGTGCTTTTAGTGTCTACGCATACCGCAGCACGCGACATAGCTTTCAGACGATAAGTACAACCGTATCAGACAGAAGAGCGGCCAATGTGACGATCTGGCTGTAAGTCGATTCGATAACAAATGACGAAAACGGACGGATTTCTCAGGTTTTTACTACATATGAACCCTTTTCACATTCTCCCGTGCAACTCGGCTGCTAGTACTGCTTTCATGCAGAATCATAAGGTCCTAGCTCATGTCCAAGGCACCAAAGCCAGCTAAAAAGTCAATAGTCGATACCTAAAACTGGAATTGTACTACTTCTTACTGGCTATTACATCAACTTAGAAGTTTCATCTGTGTTCTACTATGGTGCTTTTAGTGTCTCCACATACCGCAGCACGCGACATAGCTTAGCAGACGATAAGTACAACCGTTTCAGAGAGAAGAATGGCATATGTCACGATCTGGCTTTAAGTCGATTCGATAACAAATGACGATAACGAACCGATTTCTCAGGATTTTACTACATATGAACACTTTTCACATTCTCCCGTGCAAATCGGCTGCTAGTCCTCTTTTCATGCAGAATCTTAAGGTCCTAGCTCATGTGCAAGGCACCAAAGCCAGCTAAAAAGTCAATAATCGATACCTAAAACTTGAATTTTACTACTTCTTACTGGCTATTACATCAACTTAGAAGCTTCATCTGTGTTCTACTGTGGTGCTTTTAGTGTCTCCGCATACCGCAACACGAGACATAGCTTTGCAGACTATAAGTACAACCGTTTCAGAGAGAAGAGCGGCCCATGTGACGATCTGGCTTTAAGTCGAATCGATAACAAATGACGAAAACGGACGTATTTCTCAGGGTTTTACTACATATGAACTCTTTTCACATTCTCCCGTGCAACTAGGCTGCTACTCCTCCTTACATGCAGAATCTTAAGGTCCTAGCTCATGTCCAAGGCACCAAAGCCAGCTAAAAAGTCAATAATCGATATCTAAAATTCCAATTGTACTACTTCATACTAGCTATTACATCAACTTAGAAGATTCATCTGTGTTCTACTATGGTGCTTTTTGTGTCTCCACATACCGCAGCACGCGACATAGCTTTGCAGACGATAAGTACAACCGTTTCAGAGAGAAGAGCGGCCAATGTCACGATCCGGTTTTAAGTCGATTCGATAACAAATGACGAAAACGGACGGATTGCTCAGGTTTTTACTACATATGAAAACTTTTCACATCCTCCCGTGCAACTTGGCTGCTAGTCCTCCTTTCATGCAGAATCTTAAGGTCCTAGCTCATGTCCAAGGCACCAAAGCCAGCTAAAAAGTCAATTATCGATACCTAAAACTTGAATTGTACAACCTCTTACTGGCTATTACTTTAACATAGAAGATTCATCTGTGTTCAACTATGGTGCTTTTAGTGTCTCCGAATACCGCAGCACGCGACATAGCTTTGCAGACGATAAGTACAACCGATTCAGAGAGAAGAGCGGCCAATGTGACGATCTGGCTTTAAGTCGATTCGATAACAAATGACGAAAACGGTCGTATTTCTCAGGGTTTTACTACATATGAACACTTTTCACATTCTCCCGTGCATCTCGGCTGCTAGTCCTCCTTTCATGCACAATCTTAAGGTCCTAGCTCATGTCCAAGGTACCAAAGCCAGCTATAAAGTCAATAATCGATACCTAAAACTTGAATTGTACTACTTCTTACTGGCTATTACATCATCTTAGAAGCTTCATCTGTGTTCTACTATGGTGCTTTTAGTGTCTCCGAATACCGCAGCACGCGACATAGCTTTGCAGACGATAAGTACAACCGATTCAGAGAGAACAGCGGCCAATGTGACGATCTGGCTTTAAGTCGATTCGATAACATATGACGAAAACGGACGGATTTCTCAGGTTAATACTACATATTAACACATTTCACATTCTCCCATGCAACTTTTCTGCTAGTCCTCCTCTCATGCAGATTCGTAAGGTCCTAGCTCATGTCCAAGGCACCCAAGCAAGCTAAAAAGTCAATAATCGATACCTAAAACTTGAAATTTGCTACTTCTTACTGGCTATTACATCAACTTAGAAGCTTCATCTGTGTTCTACTATGGTGCTTTTAGTGTCACCGCATACCGCAGCACGCGACATAGCTTTGCAGACTATAAGTACAACCGTTTGAGAAAGAAGAGCGGCCAATGTGACGATCTGGCTTTAATTCGATTCCATAACAAATGACGAAAACGGACGGATTTCTCAGGTTTTTACTACATATGAACACTTTTCACATTCTCCCGTGCAACTCAGCTGCTAGTCCTCCATTCATGCACAATCTTAAGGTCCTAGCTCATGTCCAAGGTACCAAAGCCAGCTAAAAAGTCAATAATCGATACCTAAAACTTGAATTGTACTACTTCTTACTGGCTATTACATCAACTTAGAAGCTTCATCTGTGTCCAACTATGGTGATTTTAGTGTCTCCGCATACCGCAGCACACGACATAGCTTTGCAGACGATAAGTACAACCGTTTCAGAGAGAAGAGCGGCCAATGTGACGATCTGGCTTTAAGTCGATTCGATAACATATGACGAAAACAGACGGATTTCTCAGGTTTTTACTACATATGAACACTTTTCACATTCTCCCGTTCAACTCGGCTGATAGTCCTCCATTCATGCGGAATCTTAAGGTCCTAGCTCATGTCCAAGGCACCAAAGCCAGCTAAAAAGTCAATAATCGATACCTAAAACTTGAATTGTAGAACCTCTTTCTGGCTATTACTTTAACATAGAAGCTTCATCTGTGTTCAACTATGGTGCTTTTAGTGTCTCCGAATACCGCAGCACGCGACATAGCTTTGCAGACGATAAGTACAACCGATTCAGAGAGAAGAGCGGCCAATGTGACGATCTGGCTTTAAGTCGATTCGATAACAAATGACGAAAACGGTCGTATTTCTCAGGGTTTTACTACATATGAACACTTTTCACATTCTCCCGTGCATCTCGGCTGCTAGTACTGCTTTCATGCAGAATCTTAAGGTCCTAGCTCATGTCCAAGGCACCAAAGCCAGCTAAAAAGTCAATAGTCGATACCTAAAACTGGAATTGTACTACTTCTTACTGGCTATTACATCAACTTAGAAGTTTCATCTGTGTTCTACTATGGTGCTTTTAGTGTCTCCACATACCGCAGCACGCGACATAGCTTAGCAGACGATAAGTACAACCGATTCAGAGAGAAGAGCGGCCAATGTGACGATCTGGCTTTAAGTCAATTCCATAACAAATGACGAAAACGGACGGATTTCTCAGGTTTTTAATACATATGAACACCTTCCACATTCTCCCCTGCAAGTCGGCTGGTAGTCCTCCTTTCATGCAGAATCTT
This sequence comes from Schistocerca gregaria, assembly GCF_023897955.1. Taxonomy (NCBI): domain Eukaryota; kingdom Metazoa; phylum Arthropoda; class Insecta; order Orthoptera; family Acrididae; genus Schistocerca; species Schistocerca gregaria. The sequence goes on from NC_064925.1 coordinate 594,080,308, forward strand.
AAGGTCCTAGCTCATGTCCAAGGCACCAAAGCCAGCTAAAAGTCAACAATCGATGCCCAAATCTTGAATTGTACTACTTCTTACTGGCTATTACATCAACTTAGAAGCTTCATCTGTGTTCTACTATGGTTATTTTAGTGTCTCCGCATACCGCAGCACGCGACATAGCTTTGCAGACGATAAGTACAACCGTTTCAGAGAGAAGAGCGGCCAATGTAACGATCCGGCTTTAAGCCGATTCGATAACAAATGACGAAAATGGACGGAATTCTCAGGTTTTTACTACATATGAAAACTTTTCACATCCTCCCGTGCAGCTCGGCTGCTAGTCCTCCTTTCATGCAGAATCTTAAGGTCCTAGCTCATGTCCAAGGCACCAAAGCCAGCTAAAAAGTCAATAATCAATACCTAAAACTTGAATTGTACTACTTCTTACTGACTATTACATCAACTTAGAAGCATCATCTGTGTTCTACTATGGTGCTTTTAGTGTCTCCGCATGCCGCTGCACTCGACATAGCTTTGCAGACGATAGGTACAACCGTTTCAGAGAGAAGAGCGGCCAATGTGACGATCTAGCTTTAAGTCGATTCGATAACAAATGACGAAAACGGACGGATTTCTCAGGTTTTTACTACATATGAACACTTTTCACATTCTCACGTGCAACGCGGCTGCTAGACCTCCTATCATGCAAAATCTTAAGTTCCTAGCTCATGCCCAAGGGACCAAAGAAGGGTACAAAGTCAACAATCGATACCTAAAACTTGAATCGTACTACTTCTTACTGGCTATTACATCATCTTAGAAGCTTCATCTGTGTACCACTATGGTGCTTTTAGTGTCTACGCATACCGCAGCACGCGACATAGCTTTCAGACGATAAGTACAACCGTATCAGACAGAAGAGCGGCCAATGTGACGATCTGGCTGTAAGTCGATTCGATAACAAATGACGAAAACGGACGGATTTCTCAGGTTTTTACTACATATGAACACTTTTCACATTCTCCCGTACAACTCGCCTGCTAGTCATCCTTTCATGCAGAATCTTAAGGTCCTAGCTCATGTCCAAGGCACCAAAGCCAGCTAAAAAGTCAATAGTCGATACCTAAAGCTGGAATTGTACTACTTCTTACTGGCTATTACATCAACTTAGAAGTTTCATCTGTGTTCTACTATGGTGCTTTTAGTGTCTCCACATACCGCAGCACGCGACATAGCTTAGCAGACGATAAGTACAACCGATTCAGAGAGAAGAGCGGCCAATGTGACGATCTGGCTTTAAGTCAATTCCATAACAAATGACGAAAACGGACGGATTTCTCAGGTTTTTACTACTTATGAACACCTTCCACATTCTCCCGTGCAAGTCGGCTGGTAGTCCTCCTTTCATGCAGAATCTTAAGGTCCTAGCTCATGTCCAAGGCACCAAAGCCAGCTAAAAGTCAATAATCGATGCCCAAATCTTGAATTGTACTACTTCTTACTGGCTATTACATCAACTTAGAAGCTTCATCTGTGTTCTACTATGGTTATTTTAGTGTCTCCGCATACCGCAGCACGCGACATAGCTTTGCAGACGATAAGTACAACCGTTTCAGAGAGAAGAGCGGCCAATGTAACGATCCGGCTTTAAGCCGATTCGATAACAAATGACGAAAATGGACGGAATTCTCAGGTTTTTACTACATATGAAAACTTTTCACATCCTCCCGTGCAGCTCGGCTGCTAGTCCTCCTTTCATGCAGAATCTTAAGGTCCTAGCTCATGTCCAAGGCACCAAAGCCAGCTAAAAAGTCAATAATCAATACCTAAAACTTGAATTGTACTACTTCTTACTGACTATTACATCAACTTAGAAGCATCATCTGTGTTCTACTATGGTGCTTTTAGTTTCTCCGCATGCCGCTGCACTCGACATAGCTTTGCAGACGATAGGTACAACCGTTTCAGAGAGAAGAGCGGCCAATGTGACGATCTAGCTTTAAGTCGATTCGATAACAAATGACGAAAACGGACGGATTTCTCAGGTTTTTACTACATATGAACACTTTTCACATTCTCACGTGCAACGCGGCTGCTAGACCTCCTATCATGCAAAATCTTAAGTTCCTAGCTCATGCCCAAGGCACCAAAGAAGGGTAAAAAGTCAACAATCGATACCTAAAACTTGAATTGTACTACTTCTTACTGGCTATTACATCATCTTAGAAGCTTCATCTGTGTACCACTATGGTGCTTTTAGTGTCTACGCATACCGCAGCACGCGACATAGCTTTCAGACGATAAGTACAACCGTATCAGACAGAAGAGCGGCCAATGTGACGATCTGGCTGTAAGTCGATTCGATAACAAATGACGAAAACGGACGGATTTCTCAGGTTTTTACTACATATGAACCCTTTTCACATTCTCCCGTGCAACTCGGCTGCTAGTACTGCTTTCATGCAGAATCATAAGGTCCTAGCTCATGTCCAAGGCACCAAAGCCAGCTAAAAAGTCAATAGTCGATACCTAAAACTGGAATTGTACTACTTCTTACTGGCTATTACATCAACTTAGAAGTTTCATCTGTGTTCTACTATGGTGCTTTTAGTGTCTCCACATACCGCAGCACGCGACATAGCTTAGCAGACGATAAGTACAACCGTTTCAGAGAGAAGAATGGCATATGTCACGATCTGGCTTTAAGTCGATTCGATAACAAATGACGATAACGAACCGATTTCTCAGGATTTTACTACATATGAACACTTTTCACATTCTCCCGTGCAAATCGGCTGCTAGTCCTCTTTTCATGCAGAATCTTAAGGTCCTAGCTCATGTGCAAGGCACCAAAGCCAGCTAAAAAGTCAATAATCGATACCTAAAACTTGAATTTTACTACTTCTTACTGGCTATTACATCAACTTAGAAGCTTCATCTGTGTTCTACTGTGGTGCTTTTAGTGTCTCCGCATACCGCAACACGAGACATAGCTTTGCAGACTATAAGTACAACCGTTTCAGAGAGAAGAGCGGCCCATGTGACGATCTGGCTTTAAGTCGAATCGATAACAAATGACGAAAACGGACGTATTTCTCAGGGTTTTACTACATATGAACTCTTTTCACATTCTCCCGTGCAACTAGGCTGCTACTCCTCCTTACATGCAGAATCTTAAGGTCCTAGCTCATGTCCAAGGCACCAAAGCCAGCTAAAAAGTCAATAATCGATATCTAAAATTCCAATTGTACTACTTCATACTAGCTATTACATCAACTTAGAAGATTCATCTGTGTTCTACTATGGTGCTTTTTGTGTCTCCACATACCGCAGCACGCGACATAGCTTTGCAGACGATAAGTACAACCGTTTCAGAGAGAAGAGCGGCCAATGTCACGATCCGGTTTTAAGTCGATTCGATAACAAATGACGAAAACGGACGGATTGCTCAGGTTTTTACTACATATGAAAACTTTTCACATCCTCCCGTGCAACTTGGCTGCTAGTCCTCCTTTCATGCAGAATCTTAAGGTCCTAGCTCATGTCCAAGGCACCAAAGCCAGCTAAAAAGTCAATTATCGATACCTAAAACTTGAATTGTACTACCTCTTACTAGCTATTACATCAACTTAGAAGCTTCATCTGTGTTCTACTATGGTGCTTTTAGTGTCTCTGCATACCGCAGCACGCGACATAGCTTTGCAGACTATAAGTACAACCGTTTCAGAGAGAAGAGCGGCAAATGTGACGATCTGGCTTTAAATCGATTCGATAACAACTGACGAAAACAGACGTATTTCTCAGGTTTTTACTACATATGAACACTTTTCACATTCTCCCGTGCAACTCGGCTGCTAGTCCTCCTTTCATGCAGAATCTTAAGGTCGTAGCTCATGTCCAAGGCACCACAGCCAGCTAAAAAGTCAATAATCGATAAGTAAAACTTGAATTGTACTACTTCTTACTGGCTATTACATACAAATTAGAAGCTTCATCTGTGTTCTACAATGGTGCTTTTAGTGTCTCCACAAACCGCAGCACGCGACATAGCTTTGCAGACGATAAGTACTGCCGTTTCAGAGAGAAGGGCGGACAATGTTACGATCTGGCCTTTAGTCGACTCGATAACAAAAGACGAAAACGGACGGATTTCTCAGGTTAATACTACATATGAGCACATTTCACATTCTCCCGTGCAACTTTTCTGCTAGTCTCCCTCTCATGCAGATTCTTAGGGTCCTAGCCCATGTCCAAGGCACCAAAGCCAGCTAAAAAGTCAATAATCGATACCTAAAACTGGTATTGTATTAATTCTTACTGGCAATTACATCAACTTAGAAGCTTCATCTGTGTCCTACTAAGGTGATTTTAGTGTCTCCACATACCGCAGCACGCGACATAGCTTTGCAGACGATAAGTACAACCGTATCAGACAGAAGAGCGGCCAATGTGACGATCTGGCTGTAAGTCGATTCGATAACAAATGACGAAAACGGACGGATTTCTCAGGTTTTTACTACATATGAACACTTTTCACATTCTCCCGTACAACTCGCCTGCTAGTCATCCTTTCATGCAGAATCTTAAGGTCCTAGCTCATGTCCAAGGCACCAAAGCCAGCTAAAAAGTCAATAGTCGATACCTAAAGCTGGAATTGTACTACTTCTTACTGGCTATTACATCAACTTAGAAGTTTCATCTGTGTTCTACTATGGTGCTTTTAGTGTCTCCACATACCGCAGCACGCGACATAGCTTAGCAGACGATAAGTACAACCGATTCAGAGAGAAGAGCGGCCAATGTGACGATCTGGCTTTAAGTCAATTCCATAACAAATGACGAAAACGGACGGATTTCTCAGGTTTTTACTACTTATGAACACCTTCCACATTCTCCCCTGCAAGTCGGCTGGTAGTTCTCCTTTCATGCAGAATCTTAAGGTCCTAGCTCATGTCCAAGGCACCAAAGCCAGCTAAAAGTCAATAATCGATGCCCAAATCTTGAATTGTACTACTTCTTACTGGCTATTACATCAACTTAGAAGCTTCATCTGTGTTCTACTATGGTTATTTTAGTGTCTCCGCATACCGCAGCACGCGACATAGCTTTGCAGACGATAAGTACAACCGTTTCAGAGAGAAGAGCGGCCAATGTAACGATCCGGCTTTAAGCCGATTCGATAACAAATGACGAAAATGGACGGAATTCTCAGGTTTTTACTACATATGAAAACTTTTCACATCCTCCCGTGCAGCTCGGCTGCTAGTCCTCCTTTCATGCAGAATCTTAAGGTCCTAGCTCATGTCCAAGGCACCAAAGCCAGCTAAAAAGTCAATAATCAATACCTAAAACTTGAATTGTACTACTTCTTACTGACTATTACATCAACTTAGAAGCATCATCTGTGTTCTACTATGGTGCTTTTAGTTTCTCCGCATGCCGCTGCACTCGACATAGCTTTGCAGACGATAGGTACAACCGTTTCAGAGAGAAGAGCGGCCAATGTGACGATCTAGCTTTAAGTCGATTCGATAACAAATGACGAAAACGGACGGATTTCTCAGGTTTTTACTACATATGAACACTTTTCACATTCTCACGTGCAACGCGGCTGCTAGACCTCCTATCATGCAAAATCTTAAGTTCCTAGCTCATGCCCAAGGCACCAAAGAAGGGTAAAAAGTCAACAATCGATACCTAAAACTTGAATTGTACTACTTCGTACTGGCTATTACATCATCTTAGAAGCTTCATCTGTGTACCACTATGGTGCTTTTAGTGTCTCCACATACCGCAGCACGCGACATAGCTTAGCAGACGATAAGTACAACCGTTTCAGAGAGAAGAATGGCATATGTCACGATCTGGCTTTAAGTCGATTCGATAACAAATGACGATAACGAACCGATTTCTCAGGATTTTACTACATATGAACACTTTTCACATTCTCCCGTGCAAATCGGCTGCTAGTCCTCTTTTCATGCAGAATCTTAAGGTCCTAGCTCATGTGCAAGGCACCAAAGCCAGCTAAAAAGTCATTAATCGATACCTAAAACTTGAATTTTACTACTTCTTACTGGCTATTACATCAACTTAGAAGCTTCATCTGTGTTCTACTGTGGTGCTTTTAGTGTCTCCGCATACCGCAACACGAGACATAGCTTTGCAGACTATAAGTACAACCGTTTCAGAGAGAAGAGCGGCCCATGTGACGATCTGGCATTAAGTCGAATCGATAACAAATGACGAAAACGGACGTATTTCTCAGGGTTTTACTACATATGAACTCTTTTCACATTCTCCCGTGCAACTAGGCTGCTACTCCTCCTTACATGCAGAATCTTAAGGTCCTAGCTCATGTCCAAGGCACCAAAGCCAGCTAAAAAGTCAATAATCGATATCTAAAATTCCAATTGTACTACTTCATACTAGCTATTACATCAACTTAGAAGATTCATCTGTGTTCTACTATGGTGCTTTTTGTGTCTCCACATACCGCAGCACGCGACATAGCTTTGCAGACGATAAGTACAACCGTTTCAGAGAGAAGAGCGGCCAATGTCACGATCCGGTTTTAAGTCGATTCGATAACAAATGACGAAAACGGACGGATTGCTCAGGTTTTTACTACATATGAAAACTTTTCACATCCTCCCGTGCAACTTGGCTGCTAGTCCTCCTTTCATGCAGAATCTTAAGGTCCTAGCTCATGTCCAAGGCACCAAAGCCAGCTAAAATGTCAATTATCGATACCTAAAACTTGAATTGTACTACCTCTTACTAGCTATTACATCAACTTAGAAGCTTCATCTGTGTTCTACTATGGTGCTTTTAGTGTCTCTGCATACCGCAGCACGCGACATAGCTTTGCAGACTATAAGTACAACCGTTTCAGAGAGAAGAGCGGCAAATGTGACGATCTGGCTTTAAATCGATTCGATAACAACTGACGAAAACAGACGTATTTCTCAGGTTTTTACTACATATGAACACTTTTCACATTCTCCCGTGCAACTCGGCTGCTAGTCCTCCTTTCATGCAGAATCTTAAGGTCGTAGCTCATGTCCAAGGCACCACAGCCAGCTAAAAAGTCAATAATCGATAAGTAAAACTTGAATTGTACTACTTCTTACTGGCTATTACATACAAATTAGAAGCTTCATCTGTGTTCTACAATGGTGCTTTTAGTGTCTCCACAAACCGCAGCACGCGACATAGCTTTGCAGACGATAAGTACTGCCGTTTCAGAGAGAAGGGCGGACAATGTTACGATCTGGCCTTTAGTCGACTCGATAACAAAAGACGAAAACGGACGGATTTCTCAGGTTAATACTACATATGAGCACATTTCACATTCTCCCGTGCAACTTTTCTGCTAGTCTCCCTCTCATGCAGATTCTTAGGGTCCTAGCCCATGTCCAAGGCACCAAAGCCAGCTAAAAAGTCAATAATCGATACCTAAAACTGGTATTGTATTAATTCTTACTGGCAATTACATCAACTTAGAAGCTTCATCTGTGTCCTACTAAGGTGATTTTAGTGTCTCCACATACCGCAGCACGCGACATAGCTTTGCAGACGATAAGTACAACCGTTTCAGAGAGAAGAGCGGCCAATGTGACGATCTGGCTTTAAGTCGATTCGATAACAAATGACGAAAACGGACGGATTTCTCAGGTTTTTACTACATATGAACACTTTTCACATTCTCCCGTGCAACTCGGCTGCTATTCCTCATTTCATGCCGAATCTTAAGGTCCTAGCTCATGTCCAAGGCACCAAAGCCAGCTAAAAAGTCAATAATCGATGCCCAAATCTTGAATTGTACTACTTCTTACTGGCCATTACATCAACTTAGAAGCTTCATCTGTGTTCTACTGTGGTTATTTTAGTGTCTCCGCATACAGCAGCACGCGACATAGCTTTGCAGACGATAAGTACAACCGTTTCAGAGAGAAGAGCGGCCAATGTGACGATCCGGCTTTAAGTCGATTCGATAACAAATGACGAAAATGGACGGATTTCTCAGGTTTTTACTACATATGAAAACTTTTCACATCCTCCCGTGCAGCTCGGCTGCTAGTCCTCCTTTCATGCAGAATCTTAAGGTCCTAGCTCATGTCCAAGGCACCAAAGCCAGCTAAAAAGTCAATAATCGATACCTAGAACTTGAGTTTTACTACTTCTTACTGGCTATTACATCAACTTAGAAGCTTCATCTGTGTTCCACCATGGTGCTTTTAGTGTCTCCACATACCGCAGCACGAGACATAGCTTTGCAGACGATAAGTACAACCGTTTCAGAGAGAAGAGCGGCCAATGTCACGATCTGGCTTTAGGTCGATTCGATAACAAATGACGAAAACGGAAGGATTTCTCAGGTTTTTAATACATATGAACACTTTTCATATTCTCGCAGGCAAGTCAGCTGCTAGTCCTCCTTTCATGCAGAATCTTAAGGTCCTTGCTCATGTCCCAGGCACCAAAAAGCCAGCTAAAAAGTCAATAATCGATACCTAAAACTTGAATTGTACTACCTCTTACTGGCTATTACATCAACTTAGAAGCTTCATCTGTGTTCTACTATGGTGCTTTTAGTGTCTCCACATACCGCAGCACTCGACATAGCTTTGCAGACGATAAGTACAACCGTTTCAGAGAGAAGAGCGGCCAATGTGACGACCTGGCTTTAAGACGATTCGATAACCAATGACGAAAACGTACGGATTTCTTGGGTTTTTACTACATATGAACACTTTTCACATTCTCCCATGCAACTCGGCTGCTAGTCCTCCTTTCATGCAGAATCTTAAGGTCCTAGCTCATGTCCAAGGCACCAAAGCCAGCTAAAAAGTCAATAATCGATATCTAAAATTTCAATTGTACTACTTCTTACTAGCTATTACATCAACATAGAAGCTTCATCTGTGTTCTACTATGCTGCTTTTAGTGTCTCCGCATACTGCAGTACGCGATATAGCTTTGCAGACGATAAGTACAACCGTTTCAGAGAGAAGAGCGCCCAATGTGACGATCAGGCTTTAAGTCGATTCGATAACAAACGACGAAAACGGACGGATTTCTCAGGTTTTTACTACATATGAACACTTTTCACATTCTGCCGTGCAACTCAGCTGCTAGCCCTCCTTTCATGCAGAATCTTAAGGTCCTAGCTCATGTCCAAGGCACCAAAGCCAGCTAATAAGTCAATAATCGATACCTCAAATTGGTATTGTACTAATTCTTACTGGCTATTACATCATCTTAGAAGCTTCATCTGTGTTCTACGATGGTGCTTTTAGTGTCTCCGCAAACCGCAGCACGCGACATAGTTCTCAGACGATAAGTACAACCGTTTCAGAGAGAAGAGCGGCCAATGTGACGATCTGGCTTTAAGTCGATTCGATAACAAATGACGAAAGCGGACGGGTTTCTCAGGTTTTTACTACATATGAACACTTTTCACATTCTGCCGTGCAACTCTGCTGCTAGCCCTCCTTTCATGCAGATTCTTAAGGTCCTAGCTCATGTCCAAGGCACCAAAGCCAGCTATAAAGTCAATAATCGATATCTAAAATTTAAATTGTACTACTTCTTACTAGCTATTACATCAACTTAGAAGCTTCATCTGTGTTCTACTATGGTGCTTTTAGTGTCTCCACATACCGCAGCACGCGACATAGCTTTGCAGACGATAAGTACAACCGTTTCAGAGAGAAGGGTGGACAATAAGACGATCTGGCTTTAAGTCGATTCGATAACAAAAGACGAAAACGGACGGATTTCTCAGGTTAATACTACATAATAACACATTTCACATTCTCCCGTGCAACTTTTCTGCAAGTCCTCCTCTCATGCAGATTCGTAAGGTCCTAGATCATGTCCAAGGCACAAAAGCCAGCTAAAAAGTCAATAATCGATACCTAAAACTTGAATTGTACCACTTCTTACTGGCTATTACATCAACTTAGAAGCTTCATCTGTGTCCTACTATGGTGATTTTAGTGTCTCCACATACCGCAGCACGCGACATAGCTTTGCAGACGATAAGTACAACCGTTTCAGAGAGGAGAGCGGCCAATGTGACGATCTGGCTTTAAGTCGATTTGATAACAAATGACGAAAACGGACGGATTTCTCAGGTTTTTACTACATATGAACACTTTTCACATTCTCCCGTGCAACTCGGCTGCTATTCCTCATTTCATGCCGAATCTTAAGGTCCTAGCTCATGTCCAAGGCACCAAAGCCAGCTAAAAAGTCAATAATCGATGCCCAAACCTTGAATTGTACTACTTCTTACTGGCCATTACATCAACTTAGAAGCTTCATCTGTGTTCTACTGTGGTTATTTTAGTGTCTCCGCGTACAGCAGCACGCGACATAGCTTTGCAGACGATAAGTACAACCGTTTCAGAGAGAAGAGCGGCCAATGTGACGATCCGGCTTTAAGTCGATTCGATAACAAATGACGAAAATGGACGGATTTCTCAGGTTTTTACTACATATGAAAACTTTTCACATCCTCCCGTGCAGCTCGGCTGCTAGTCCTCCTTTCATGCAGAATCTTAAGGTCCTAGCTCATGTCCAAGGCACCAAAGCTAGCTAAAAAGTCAATAATCGATACCTAGAACTTGAGTTTTACTACTTCTTACTGGCTATTACATCAACTTAGAAGCTTCATCTGTGTTCCACCATGGTGCTTTTAGTGTCTCCACATACCGCAGCACGAGACATAGCTTTGCAGACGATAAGTACAACCGTTTCAGAGAGAAGAGCGGCCAATGTCACGATCTGGCTTTAGGTCGATTCGATAACAAATGACGAAAACGGAAGGATTTCTCAGGTTTTTAATACATATGAACACTTTTCATATTCTCGCAGGCAAGTCAGCTGCTAGTCCTCCTTTCATGCAGAATCTTAAGGTCCTTGCTCATGTCCCAGGCACCAAAAAGCCAGCTAAAAAATCAATAATCGATACCTAAAACTTGAATTGTACTACCTCTTACTGGCTATTACATCAACTTAGAAGCTTCATCTGTGTTCTACTATGGTGCTTTTAGTGTCTCCACATACCGCAGCACTCGACATAGCTTTGCAGACGATAAGTACAACCGTTTCAGAGAGAAGAGCGGCCAATGTGACGACCTGGCTTTAAGACGATTCGATAACCAATGACGAAAACGTACGGATTTCTTGGGTTTTTACTACATATGAACACTTTTCACATTCTCCCATGCAACTCGGCTGCTAGTCCTCCTTTCATGCAGAATCTTAAGGTCCTAGCTCATGTCCAAGGCACCAAAGCCAGCTAAAAAGTCAATAATCGATATCTAAAATTTCAATTGTACTACTTCTTACTAGCTATTACATCAACATAGAAGCTTCATCTGTGTTCTACTATGCTGCTTTTAGTGTCTCCGCATACTGCAGTACGCGATATAGCTTTGCAGACGATAAGTACAACCGTTTCAGAGAGAAGAGCGCCCAATGTGACGATCAGGCTTTAAGTCGATTCGATAACAAACGACGAAAACGGACGGATTTCTCAGGTTTTTACTACATATGAACACTTTTCACATTCTGCCGTGCAACTCAGCTGCTAGCCCTCCTTTCATGCAGAATCTTAAGGTCCTAGCTCATGTCCAAGGCACCAAAGCCAGCTAATAAGTCAATAATCGATACCTCAAACTGGTATTGTACTAATTCTTACTGGCTATTACATCATCTTAGAAGCTTCATCTGTGTTCTACGATGGTGCTTTTAGTGTCTCCGCAAACCGCAGCACGCGACATAGTTCTCAGACGATAAGTACAACCGTTTCAGAGAGAAGAGCGGCCAATGTGACGATCTGGCTTTAAGTCGATTCGATAACAAATGACGAAAGCGGACGGGTTTCTCAGGTTTTTACTACATATGAACACTTTTCACATTCTGCCGTGCAACTCTGCTGCTAGCCCTCCTTTCATGCAGATTCTTAAGGTCCTAGCTCATGTCCAAGGCACCAAAGCCAGCTATAAAGTCAATAATCGATATCTAAAATTTAAATTGTACTACTTCTTACTAGCTATTACATCAACTTAGAAGCTTCATCTGTGTTCTACTATGGTGCTTTTAGTGTCTCCACATACCGCAGCACGCGACATAGCTTTGCAGACGATAAGTACAACCGTTTCAGAGAGAAGGGTGGACAATAAGACGATCTGGCTTTAAGTCGATTCGATAACAAAAGACGAAAACGGACGGATTTCTCAGGTTAATACTACATAATAACACATTTCACATTCTCCCGTGCAACTTTTCTGCAAGTCCTGATCTCATGCAGATTCGTAAGGTCCTAGATCATGTCCAAGGCACAAAAGCCAGCTAAAAAGTCAATAATCGATACCTAAAACTTGAATTGTACCACTTCTTACTGGCTATTACATCAACTTAGAAGCTTCATCTGTGTCCTACTATGGTGATTTTAGTGTCTCCACATACCGCAGCACGCGACATAGCTTTGCAGACGATAAGTACAACCGTTTCAGAGAGGAGAGCGGCCAATGTGACGATCTGGCTTTAAGTCGATTCGATAACAAATGACGAAAACGGACGGATTTCTCAGGTTTTTACTACATATGAACACTTTTCACATTCTCCCGTGCAACTCGGCTGCTATTCCTCATTTCATGCCGAATCTTAAGGTCCTAGCTCATGTCCAAGGCACCAAAGCCAGCTAAAAAGTCAATAATCGATGCCCAAATCTTGAATTGTACTACTTCTTACTGGCCATTACATCAACTTAGAAGCTTCATCTGTGTTCTACTGTGGTTTTTTTAGTGTCTCCGCGTACAGCAGCACGCGACATAGCTTTGCAGACGATAAGTACAACCGTTTCAGAGAGAAGAGCGGCCAATGTGACGATCCGGCTTTAAGTCGATTCGATAACAAATGACGAAAATGGACGGATTTCTCAGGTTTTTACTACATATGAAAACTTTTCACATCCTCCCGTGCAGCTCGGCTGCTAGTCCTCCTTTCATGCAGAATCTTAAGGTCCTAGCTCATGTCCAAGGCACCAAAGCTAGCTAAAAAGTCAATAATCGATACCTAGAACTTGAGTTTTACTACTTCTTACTGGCTATTACATCAACTTAGAAGCTTCATCTGTGTTCCACCATGGTGCTTTTAGTGTCTCCACATACCGCAGCACGAGACATAGCTTTGCAGACGATAAGTACAACCGTTTCAGAGAGAAGAGCGGCCAATGTCACGATCTGGCTTTAGGTCGATTCGATAACAAATGACGAAAACGGAAGGATTTCTCAGGTTTTTAATACATATGAACACTTTTCATATTCTCGCAGGCAAGTCAGCTGCTAGTCCTCCTTTCATGCAGAATCTTAAGGTCCTTGCTCATGTCCCAGGCACCAAAGCCAGCTAAAAAGTCAATAATCGATACCTAAAACTTGAATTGTACTACCTCTTACTGGCTATTACATCAACTTAGAAGCTTCATCTGTGTTCTACTATGGTGCTTTTAGTGTCTCCACATACCGCAGCACTCGACATAGCTTTGCAGACGATAAGTACAACCGTTTCAGAGAGAAGAGCGGCCAATGTGACGACCTGGCTTTAAGACGATTCGATAACCAATGACGAAAACGTACGGATTTCTTGGGTTTTTACTACATATGAACACTTTTCACATTCTCCCATGCAACTCGGCTGCTAGTCCTCCTTTCATGCAGAATCTTAAGGTCCTAGCTCATGTCCAAGGCACCAAAGCTAGCTAAAAAGTCAATAATCGATATCTAAAATTTCAATTGTACTACTTCTTACTAGCTATTACATCAACATAGAAGCTTCATCTGTGTTCTACTATGCTGCTTTTAGTGTCTCCGCATACTGCAGTACACGACATAGCTTTGCAGACGATAAGTACAACCGTTTCAGAGAGAAGAGCGCCCAATGTGACGATCAGGCTTTAAGTCGATTCGATAACAAACGACGAAAACGGACGGATTTCTCAGGTTTTTACTACATATGAACACTTTTCACATTCTGCCGTGCAACTCAGCTGCTAGCCCTCCTTTCATGCAGAATCTTAAGGTCCTAGCTCATGTCCAAGGCACCAAAGCCAGCTAATAAGTCAATAATCGATACCTAAAACTGGTATTGTACTAATTCTTACTGGCTATTACATCATCTTAGAAGCTTCATCTGTGTTCTACTATGGTGCTTTTAGTGTCCCCGCAAACCGCAGCACGCGACATAGTTTTCAGACGATAAGTACAACCGTTTCAGAGAGAAGAGCGGCCAATGTGACGATCTGGCTTTAAGTCGATTCGATAACAAATGACGAAAGCGGACGGGTTTCTCAGGTTTTTACTACATATGAACACTTTTCACATTCTGCCGTGCAACTCTGCTGCTAGCCCTCCTTTCATGCAGATTCTTAAGGTCCTAGCTCATGTCCAAGGCACCAAAGCCAGCTATAAAGTCAATAATCGATATCTAAAATTTAAATTGTACTACTTCTTACTAGCTATTACATCAACTTAGAAGCTTCATCTGTGTTCTACTATGGTGCTTTTAGTGTCTCCACATACCGCAGCACGCGACATAGCTTTGCAGACGATAAGTACAACCGTTTCAGAGAGAAGGGTGGACAATAAGACGATCTGGCTTTAAGTCGATTCGATAACAAAAGACGAAAACGGACGGATTTCTCAGGTTAATACTACATAATAACACATTTCACATTCTCCCGTGCAACTTTTCTGCAAGTCCTGATCTCATGCAGATTCGTAAGGTCCTAGATCATGTCCAAGGCACAAAAGCCAGCTAAAAAGTCAATAATCGATACCTAAAACTTGAATTGTACCACTTCTTACTGGCTATTACATCAACTTAGAAGCTTCATCTGTGTCCTACTATGGTGATTTTAGTGTCTCCGCATACCACAGCATGCGACATAGCTTTGCAGACGATAAGTACAACCCTTTCAGGGAGAAGAGCGGCCAATGTGACGATCTGGCTTTAAGTCGATTCGATAACAAATGACGAAAACGGACGGATTTCTCTGGTTTTTACTACATATGAACACTTTTCACATTCTCCCGTGCAACTCGGCTGCTAGTCCTCCTTTCATACAGAATCTTAGGGTCCTAGCTCATGTCCAAGGCACCGAAGCCAGCTAAAAAGTCAATAATCTATACCTATAACTTACATTGTACTACTTCTTACTGGTTATTACATCAACTTAGAAGCTTCATCTGTGTTCGACTATTGTGCTTTTAGTGTCTCCGCATAACGCAGCACGCGACATAGCTTTGCAGACGATAAGTACAACCGTTTCAGAGAAGAGGGGCCAATGTGACGATCTGGCTTTAAGTCGATTCGATAACAAATGACGAAAACGGACGGATTTCTTTAGGTTTTTCCTACATATGAACACTTTTCACATTCTCCCGTGCAACTCGACAGCTAGTCCTCCTTTCATGCAGAATCTTAAGGTCCTATCTCATATCCAACGCACCAAAGCCAGTTAAAAATCAATAATCGATACCTAAATCTTGAATTGTACTACTTCCTGCATGCTATTACATCAACTTAGAAGCTTCATCTGTGTTCTACTATGGTGCTTTTAGTGTCTCCACATACCGCAGCACTCGACATAGCTTTGCAGACGATAAGTACAACCGTTTCAGAGAGAAGAGCGGCCAATGTGACGACCTGGCTTTAAGACGATTCGATAACCAATGACGAAAACGTACGGATTTCTTGGGTTTTTACTACATATGAACACTTTTCACATTCTCCCATGCAACTCGGCTGCTAGTCCTCCTTTCATGCAGAATCTTAAGGTCCTAGCTCATGTCCAAGGCACCAAAGCCAGCTAAAAAGTCAATAATCGATATCTAAAATTTCAATTGTACTACTTCTTACTAGCTATTACATCAACATAGAAGCTTCATCTGTGTTCTACTATGCTGCTTTTAGTGTCTCCGCATACTGCAGTACGCGATATAGCTTTGCAGACGATAAGTACAACCGTTTCAGAGAGAAGAGCGCCCAATGTGACGATCAGGCTTTAAGTCGATTCGATAACAAACGACGAAAACGGACGGATTTCTCAGGTTTTTACTACATATGAACACTTTTCACATTCTGCCGTGCAACTCAGCTGCTAGCCCTCCTTTCATGCAGAATCTTAAGGTCCTAGCTCATGTCCAAGGCACCAAAGCCAGCTAATAAGTCAATAATCGATACCTCAAACTGGTATTGTACTAATTCTTACTGGCTATTACATCATCTTAGAAGCTTCATCTGTGTTCTACGATGGTGCTTTTAGTGTCTCCGCAAACCGCAGCACGCGACATAGTTCTCAGACGATAAGTACAACCGTTTCAGAGAGAAGAGCGGCCAATGTGACGATCTGGCTTTAAGTCGATTCGATAACAAATGACGAAAGCGGACGGGTTTCTCAGGTTTTTACTACATATGAACACTTTTCACATTCTGCCGTGCAACTCTGCTGCTAGCCCTCCTTTCATGCAGATTCTTAAGGTCCTAGCTCATGTCCAAGGCACCAAAGCCAGCTATAAAGTCAATAATCGATATCTAAAATTTAAATTGTACTACTTCTTACTAGCTATTACATCAACTTAGAAGCTTCATCTGTGTTCTACTATGGTGCTTTTAGTGTCTCCACATACCGCAGCACGCGACATAGCTTTGCAGACGATAAGTACAACCGTTTCAGAGAGAAGGGTGGACAATAAGACGATCTGGCTTTAAGTCGATTCGATAACAAAAGACGAAAACGGACGGATTTCTCAGGTTAATACTACATAATAACACATTTCACATTCTCCCGTGCAACTTTTCTGCAAGTCCTCCTCTCATGCAGATTCGTAAGGTCCTAGATCATGTCCAAGGCACAAAAGCCAGCTAAAAAGTCAATAATCGATACCTAAAACTTGAATTGTACCACTTCTTACTGGCTATTACATCAACTTAGAAGCTTCATCTGTGTCCTACTATGGTGATTTTAGTGTCTCCACATACCGCAGCACGCGACATAGCTTTGCAGACGATAAGTACAACCGTTTCAGAGAGGAGAGCGGCCAATGTGACGATTTGGCTTTAAGTCGATTCGATAACAAATGACGAAAACGGACGGATTTCTCAGGTTTTTACTACATATGAACACTTTTCACATTCTCCCGTGCAACTCGGCTGCTATTCCTCATTTCATGCCGAATCTTAAGGTCCTAGCTCATGTCCAAGGCACCAAAGCCAGCTAAAAAGTCAATAATCGATGCCCAAATCTTGAATTGTACTACTTCTTACTGGCCATTACATCAACTTAGAAGCTTCATCTGTGTTCTACTGTGGTTATTTTAGTGTCTCCGCGTACAGCAGCACGCGACATAGCTTTGCAGACGATAAGTACAACCGTTTCAGAGAGAAGAGCGGCCAATGTGACGATCCGGCTTTAAGTCGATTCGATAACAAATGACGAAAATGGACGGATTTCTCAGGTTTTTACTACATATGAAAACTTTTCACATCCTCCCGTGCAGCTCGGCTGCTAGTCCTCCTTTCATGCAGAATCTTAAGGTCCTAGCTCATGTCCAAGGCACCAAAGCTAGCTAAAAAGTCAATAATCGATACCTAGAACTTGAGTTTTACTACTTCTTACTGGCTATTACATCAACTTAGAAGCTTCATCTGTGTTCCACCATGGTGCTTTTAGTGTCTCCACATACCGCAGCACGAGACATAGCTTTGCAGACGATAAGTACAACCGTTTCAGAGAGAAGAGCGGCCAATGTCACGATCTGGCTTTAGGTCGATTCGATAACAAATGACGAAAACGGAAGGATTTCTCAGGTTTTTAATACATATGAACACTTTTCATATTCTCGCAGGCAAGTCAGCTGCTAGTCCTCCTTTCATGCAGAATCTTAAGGTCCTTGCTCATGTCCCAGGCACCAAAGCCAGCTAAAAAGTCAATAATCGATACCTAAAACTTGAATTGTACTACCTCTTACTGGCTATTACATCAACTTAGAAGCTTCATCTGTGTTCTACTATGGTGCTTTTAGTGTCTCCACATACCGCAGCACTCGACATAGCTTTGCAGACGATAAGTACAACCGTTTCAGAGAGAAGAGCGGCCAATGTGACGACCTGGCTTTAAGACGATTCGATAACCAATGACGAAAACGTACGGATTTCTTGGGTTTTTACTACATATGAACACTTTTCACATTCTCCCATGCAACTCGGCTGCTAGTCCTCCTTTCATGCAGAATCTTAAGGTCCTAGCTCATGTCCAAGGCACCAAAGCTAGCTAAAAAGTCAATAATCGATATCTAAAATTTCAATTGTACTACTTCTTACTAGCTATTACATCAACATAGAAGCTTCATCTGTGTTCTACTATGCTGCTTTTAGTGTCTCCGCATACTGCAGTACACGACATAGCTTTGCAGACGATAAGTACAACCGTTTCAGAGAGAAGAGCGCCCAATGTGACGATCAGGCTTTAAGTCGATTCGATAACAAACGACGAAAACGGACGGATTTCTCAGGTTTTTACTACATATGAACACTTTTCACATTCTGCCGTGCAACTCAGCTGCTAGCCCTCCTTTCATGCAGAATCTTAAGGTCCTAGCTCATGTCCAAGGCACCAAAGCCAGCTAATAAGTCAATAATCGATACCTAAAACTGGTATTGTACTAATTCTTACTGGCTATTACATCATCTTAGAAGCTTCATCTGTGTTCTACTATGGTGCTTTTAGTGTCCCCGCAAACCGCAGCACGCGACATAGTTTTCAGACGATAAGTACAACCGTTTCAGAGAGAAGAGCGGCCAATGTGACGATCTGGCTTTAAGTCGATTCGATAACAAATGACGAAAGCGGACGGGTTTCTCAGGTTTTTACTACATATGAACACTTTTCACATTCTGCCGTGCAACTCTGCTGCTAGCCCTCCTTTCATGCAGATTCTTAAGGTCCTAGCTCATGTCCAAGGCACCAAAGCCAGCTATAAAGTCAATAATCGATATCTAAAATTTAAATTGTACTACTTCTTACTAGCTATTACATCAACTTAGAAGCTTCATCTGTGTTCTACTATGGTGCTTTTAGTGTCTCCACATACCGCAGCACGCGACATAGCTTTGCAGACGATAAGTACAACCGTTTCAGAGAGAAGGGTGGACAATAAGACGATCTGGCTTTAAGTCGATTCGATAACAAAAGACGAAAACGGACGGATTTCTCAGGTTAATACTACATAATAACACATTTCACATTCTCCCGTGCAACTTTTCTGCAAGTCCTGATCTCATGCAGATTCGTAAGGTCCTAGATCATGTCCAAGGCACAAAAGCCAGCTAAAAAGTCAATAATCGATACCTAAAACTTGAATTGTACCACTTCTTACTGGCTATTACATCAACTTAGAAGCTTCATCTGTGTCCTACTATGGTGATTTTAGTGTCTCCGCATACCACAGCATGCGACATAGCTTTGCAGACGATAAGTACAACCCTTTCAGGGAGAAGAGCGGCCAATGTGACGATCTGGCTTTAAGTCGATTCGATAACAAATGACGAAAACGGACGGATTTCTCTGGTTTTTACTACATATGAACACTTTTCACATTCTCCCGTGCAACTCGGCTGCTAGTCCTCCTTTCATACAGAATCTTAGGGTCCTAGCTCATGTCCAAGGCACCAAAGCCAGCTAAAAAGTCAATGATCGATGCCCAAATCTTGAATTGTAGTACTTCTTACTGGCTATTACATCAACTTAGAAGCTTCATCTGTGTTCTACTATGGTTTTTTAGTGTCTCCGCATACCGCAGCACGCGACATAGCTTTGCAGACGATAAGTACAACCCTTTCAGGGAGAAGAGCGGCCAATGTCACGATCTGGCTTTAGGTCGATTCGATAACAAATGACGAAAACGGAAGGATTTCTCTGGTTTTTACTACATATGAACACTTTTCATATTCTCCCAGGCAAGTCAGCCGCTAGTCCTCCTTTCATGCAGAATCTTAAGGTCCTAGCTCATGTCCAAGGCACCAAAGACAGATAAAAAGTCAATAATCGATACATAAAATTTGAATTGTACTACCTCTTACTGGCTATTACATCAACCTAGAAGCTTCATCTGTGTTCTACTATGGTGCTTTTAGTGTCTCCACACACCGCAGCACTCGACATAGCTTTTCAGACGATAAGTACAACCGTTTCAGAGAGAAGTGCGGCCAATGAAACGATCTGGCCATAAGACGATTCGATAACCAATGACGAAAACGGACGGATTTCTCAGGTTAATACTACATATTAACACATTTCACATTCTCCCGTGCAACTTTTCTGCTAGTCCTCCTCTCATGCAGATTCGTAAGGTCCTAGCTCATGTCCAAGGCACCAAAGCCAGCTAAAAAGTCAATAATCGATACCTAAAACTTGAATTGTACCATTTCTTACTGGCTATTACATCAACTTAGAAGCTTCACCTGTGTACTACTATGGTGATTTTAGTGTCTCCGCATACCACAGCATGCGACATAGCTTTGCAGACGATAAGTACAACCGTTTCAGAGAGAAGAGCGGCCAATGTGACGATCTGGCTTTAAGTCGATCCGATAACAAATGACGAAAACGGACGGATTTCTCATGTTTTTACTACATATGAACACTTTTCACATTCTCCCGTGCAGCTCGGCTGCTAGTCCTCCTTTCATGCCGAATCTTAAGGTCCTAGCTCATGTCCAAGGCACCAAAGCCAGCTAAAAAGTCAATAATCGATACCTAAAACTTGAGTTGTACTACTTCTTACTGGCTATTACATCAACTTAGAAGCTTCATCTGTGTTCGACTATGGTGCGTTTAGTGTCTCCACATACCGCAGCACGAGACATAGCTTTGCAGACGATAAGTACAACCGTTTCAGAGAGAAGAGCGGCCAATGTCACGATCTGGCTTTAGGTCGATTCGATAACAAATGACGAAAACGGAAGGATTTCTCAGGTTTTTACTACATATAAACACTTTTCACATTCTCCCGTGCAACTCGGCTGCTAGTCCTCCTTTCATGCAGAATCTTAAGGTCCTAGCTCATGTCCAAGGCACCATAGCCAGCTAAAAAGTCAATAATCAGTACCTAAAACTTGAATTGTACTACTTCTTACTGGCTATAACTTAGAAGATTAATCTGTGTTCTACTATGGTGCTTTTGTGTCTCCGCATACCGCAGCACGCCACATAGCTTTGCAGACGATAAGTACAGCCGTTTCAGAGAGAAGAGCGGCCACGTGACGATCTGGCTTTAAGGCGATTCGATAACAAATTGACGAAAACGGACGAATTTCTAAGGTTTTTACTACATATGAACACTTTTCACATTCTCCCGTGCAACTCGGCTGCTAGTCCTCCTTTCATGCTGAATCTTAAGGTTCTAGCTCACGTCCAAGGCATCAAAGCCAGCAAAAAGGCAATAATTGATACCTAAAACTTGAATTGTACTACTTCTTACTGGCTATTACATCAACTTAGAAGCTTCATCTGTGTTCCACTATGGTGACATTAGTGTCTCCGCATAACGCAGCACGCGGCATAGCTTTGCAGACGATAAGTATAACCGTTTCAGAGAGAAGAGCGGCAATGTGACGATCTGGCTTTAAGTCGATTCGATAACAAATGACGAAAACGGACGTATTTCTCAGATTTTTACTACATATGAACACCTTTCACATTCTTTCGTGCAACTCGGCTGCTAGTCATCCTTTCATGCAGAATCTTAAGGTCCTAGCTCATGTCCAAGGCACCAAAGCCAGCTAAAATGTCAATAATCGATACCTAAAACTTGAATTGTACTACTTCTTACTGGCTATTACATCAACTTAGAAGCTTCATCTGTGTTCTACTATGGTGCTTTTAGTGTCTCCGCATACCGCAGCACGCGACATAGCTTTGCAGACGATAAGTACAACCGTTTCAGAGAGAAGAGTGGCCAATGTGGCGATCTGGCCTTAATTCGATTCGATAACAAATGACGAAAACGGACGGATTTCTCAGGTTTTTACTACATATGAAAACTTCTCACTTTCTCCCGTACAACTCGCCTGCTAGGCTTCCTTTCATGCAGAATCTTAAGGTCCCAGCTCATGTCCAAGGCACCAAAGCCAGCTAAAAAGTAAATAATCAGAACCTAAAACTTGAATTGTACTACTTCTTACTGGCTATTACATCAACTTAGAAGCTTCATCTGTGTTCCACTGTGGTGATTTTAGTGTCTCCGCGTAACGCAGCACGCGACATAGCTTTGCAGACGATAAGTACAACCGTTCCAGAGAGAAGAGCGGCCAATGTGACGATCTGGCTTTAAGTTGATTCCATAACAAATGACGAAAACGGACGGATTCCTCAGGTTTTTACTACATTTGAAAACTTTTCACATTCTCCCATGCAACTCGGCTGCTAGTCCTCCTTTCATACTGAATCTTAAGATCCTAGCTCATGTCCAAGGCATCAAAGCCAGCTAAAAAGTCAATAATCGATACCTAAAATTTGAATTGTACTACTTCTTACTGGCTATTACATCAACTTAGAAGCTTCATCTGTGTTCCACTGTGCTGATTTTAGTGTCTCCGCATAACGCAGCACGCGACATAGTTTTGCATGCCATAAGTACAACCGTTTCAGAGAGAAGAGCGGCCAATGTGACGATCTGGCTTTAAGTCGATTCGATAACAAATTGACGAAAACGGACTAATTTCTAAGGTTTCTTACTACATATGAACACTTTTCACATTCTCCCGTGCAACTCGGCTGCTAATCCTCCTTTCATGCAGAATCTTAAGGTCCTAGCTCATGTCCAAGGCACCAAAGCCAGCTAAAATGTCAATAATCGATACCTAAAACTTGAATTGTACTACTTCTTACTGGCTATTACATCAACTTAGAAGCTTGATCTGTGTTCTACTATGGTGCTTTTAGTGTCGCCGCATACCGCAGCACGCGACATAGCTTTGCAGACGATAAGTACAACCGTTTCAGAGAGAAGAGCGGCCAATGTGACGATCTGGCTTTAAGTCGATTCGATAACAAATGTCGAAAACGAACGGATTTCTCAGGTTTTTCCTACATATGAACACTTTTCACATTCTACCGTGGAACTCCGCTGCTGGTCCTCGTTTCATGCAGAATCGTAAGGTCCTAGCTCATGTCCAAGGCACCAAAGCCAGCTAAAAAGTCAATAATCGATACCTAAAACGTAAATTGTACAACTTCTTACTGGCTATTACACAACATAGAAGCTTTATCTGTGTTCCACTATGGTGACTTTAGTGTCTCCGCATAACGCAGCACGCGGCATAGCTTTGCAGACGATAAGTACAACCGTTTCAGAGAGAAGAGCGGCCAATGTGACGATCTGGCTTTAAGTCGATTCGATAACAAATGACGAAAACGGACGTATTTCTCAGATTTTTGCTACATATGAACACCTTTCACATTCTTTCGTGCAACTCGGCTGCTAGTCATCCTTTCATGCAGAATCTTAAGGTCCTAGCTCATGTCCAAGGCACCAAAGCCAGCTAAAATGTCAATAATCGATACCTAAAACTTGAATTGTACTACTTCTTACTGGCTATTACATCAACTTAGAAGCTTCATCTGTATTCTACTATGGTGCTTTTAGTGTCTCCGCATAACGCAGCACGCGACATAGCTTTGCAGACGATAAGTACAACCGTTTCAGAGAGAAGAGCGGCAATGTGACGATCTGGCTTTAAGTCGATTCCTTAACAAATGACGAAAACGGACGTATTTCTCAGGTTTTTACTACATATGAACACTTTTCACATTCTCCCGTACAACTCGGCTGCTAATCCTCCTTTCATGCAGAATCTTAAGGTCCTAGCTTATGTCCAAGGCACCAAAGCCAGCTAAAATGTCAATAATCGATACCTAAAACTTGAATTGTACTACTTCTTACTGGCTATTACATCCACTTAGAAGATTCATCTGTGTTCTACAACCTTGCTTTTAGTGTCTCCGCATACCGCAGCACGCGACATAGCTTTGCAGACGATAAGTACAACCGTTTCAGAGAGAAGAGCGGCCAATGTGACGATCTGGCTTTAAGTCGATTCGATAACAAATGACGAAAACGAACGGATTTCTCAGGTTTTTACTACATATGAACACTTTTCACATTCTCCCGTGGAACTCCGCTGCTGGTCCTCCTTTCATGCAGAATCTTATGGTCCTAGCTAATGTCCAAGGCACCAAAGCCAGCTAAAAAGTCAATAATCGATACCTAAAACTTGAATCGTACTAATTCTTACTGGCTATTACATCAACTTAGAAGCTTCATCTGTGTTCTACTATGGTGCTTTTAGTGTCTCCACATACCGCAGCACGCGACATAGGTTTGCAGACGATAAGTACAACCGTTTCAGAGAGAAGAGCGGCCAATATGACGATCTGGCTTTAAGATGATTCCATACCAAATGACGAAAACGGACAGATTTCTCAGCTTTTTACTACATATGAACACTTCTCACTTTCTCAGGTACAACTCGCCTGCTAGTCCTCCTTTCATGCAGAATCTTAAGGTCCTAGCTCATGTCCAAGGCACCAAAGCCAGCTAAAAAGTCAATAATCGATGCCTAAAACTTGAATTGTACTACTTCTTACTGGTTATTACATCAACTTAGAAGCTTCATCTGTGTTCTACTATGGTGGCTTTTGAGTCTCCGCATACCGCAGCACGCGACATAGTTTTGCAGACGATAAGTACAACCGTTTCAGAGAGAAGAGCGGCCAATGTGACGATCTGGCTTTATGTCGATTCGATATCAAATTGACGAAAACGGACGAATTTCTAAGGTTTTTACTACTTATGAACACTTTTCACATTCTCCCGTGCAACTCGGCTGCTAGTCCTCCTTTGATGCAGAATCTTAAGGTTCTAGCTCACGTCCAAGGCACCAAAGCCAGCTAAAAAGTCAATAATCGATACCTAAAATTTGAATTGTACAACTTCTTACTGGCTATTACACAACTTAGAAGCTTCATCTGTGTTCCACTATGGTGACTTGAGTATCTGTGCATAACGCAGCACGCGGCATAGCTTTGCAGACGATAGGTACAACCGTTTCAGAGAGAAGAGCGGCAATGTGACGATCTGGCTTTAAGTCGATTCCTTAACAAATGACGAAAACGGACGGATTTCTCAGGTTTTTACTACATATGAACACTTTTCACATTCTCCCGTACAACTCGGCTGCTAATCCTCCTTTCATGCAGAATCTTAAGGTCCTAGCTTATGTCCAAGGCACCAAAGCCAGCTAAAATGTCAATAATCGATACCTAAAACTTGAATTGTACTACTTCTTACTGGCTATTACATCCACTTAGAAGCTTCATCTGTGTTCTACAACCTTGCTTTTAGTGTCTCCGCATACCGCAGCACGCGACATAGCTTTGCAGACGATAAGTACAACCGTTTCAGAGAGAAGAGCGGCAATGTGACGATCTGGCTTTAAGTCGATTCGATAACAAATGACGAAAACGGACGTATTTCTCAGATTTTTACTACATATGAACACCTTTCACATTCTTTCGTGCAACTCGGCTGCTAGTCATCCTTTCATGCAGAATCTTAAGGTCCTAGCTCATGTCCAAGGCACCAAAGCCAGCTAAAATGTCAATAATCGATACCTTAAACTTGAATTGTACTACTTCTTACTGGCTATTACATCAACTTAGAAGCTTCATCTGTGTTCTACTATGGTGCTTTCAGTGTCTCCGCATACCGCAGCACGCGACATAGCTTTGCAGACGATAAGTACAACCGTTTCAGAGAGAAGAGTGGCCAATGTGACGATCTGGCCTTAATTCGATTCGATAACAAATGACGAAAACGGACGGATTTCTCAGGTTTTTACTACATATGAAAACTTCTCACTTTCTCCCGTACAACTCGCCTGATAGTCCTCCTTTCATGCAGAATCTTAAGGTCCCAGCTCATGTCCAAGGCACCAAAGCCAGCTAAAAAGTAAATAATCAGAACCTAAAACTTGAATTGTACTACTTCTTACTGGCTATTACATCAACTTAGAAGCTTCATCTGTGTTCTACTATGGTGCTTTTAGTGTCTCCGCATAACGCAGCACGCGACATAGCTTTGCAGACGATAAGTACAACCGTTTCAGAGAGAAGAGCGGCAATGTGACGATCTGGCTTTAAGTCGATTCCATAACAAATGACGAAAACGGACGGATTTCTCAGGTTTTTACTACATATGAAGACTTTTCACATTCTCCCGTACAACTCGGCTGCAAATCCTCCTTTCATGCAGAATCTTAAGGTCCTAGCTTATGTCCAAGGCACCAAAGCCAGCTAAAATGTCAATAATCGATACCTAAAACTTGAATCGTACTAATTCTTACTGGCTATTACATCAACTTAGAAGCTTCATCTGTGTTCTACTATGGTGCTTCTAGTGTCTCCACATACCGCAGCACGCGACATAGGTTTGCAGACGATAAGTACAACCGTTTCAGAGAGAAGCGCGGCCAATATGGCGATCTGGCTTTAAGTTGATTCCATACCAAATGACGAAAACGGACGGATTTCTCAGGTTTTTACTACATATGAACACTTTTCACATTCTCCCATGCAACGCGGCTGCTAGTCCTCCTTTCATACTGAATCTTAAGGTCCTAGCTCATGTCCAAGGCATCAAAGCCAGCTAAAAAGTCAATAGTCGATACCTAAAACTTGAATTGTACTACTTCTTACTGGCTATTACATCAACTTAGAAGCTTCATCTGTGTTCCACTGTGGTGATTTTAGTGTCTCCGCGTAACGCAGCACGCGACATAGCTTTGCAGACGATAAGTACAACCGTTTCAGAGAGAAGAGCGGCCAATGTGACGATCTGGCTTTAAGTTTATTCCATAACAAATGACGAAAACGGACGGATTCCTCAGGTTTTTACTACATTTGAAAACTTTTCACATTCTCCCATGCAATTCGGCTGCTAGTCCTCCTTTCATACTGAATCTTAAGATCCTAGCTCATGTACAAGGCATCAAAGCCAGCTAAAAAGTCAATAATCGATACCTAAAATTTGAATTGTACTACTTCTTACTGGCTATTACATCAACTTAGAAGCTTCATCTGTGTTCCACTGTGCTGATTTTAGTGTCTCCGCATAACGCAGCACGCGACATAGTTTTGCAGGCAATAAGTACAACCATTTCAGAGAGAAGAGCGGCCAATGTGACGATCTGGCTTTAAGTCGATTCGATAACAAATGTCGAAAACGAACGGATTTCTCAGGTTTTTCCTACATATGAACACTTTTCACATTCTACCGTGGAACTCCGCTGCTGGTCCTCGTTTCATGCAGAATCTTAAGGTCCTAGCTCATGTCCAAGGCACCAAAGCCAGCTAAAAAGTCAATAATCGATACCTAAAACGTAAATTGTACAACTTCTTACTGGCTATTACACAACTTAGAAGCTTCATCTGTGTTCCACTGTGGTGATTTTAGTGTCTCCGCGTAACGCAGCACGCGACATAGCTTTGCAGACGATAAGTACAACCGTTTCAGAGAGAAGAGCGGCCAATGTGACGATCTGGCTTTAAGTTGATTCCATAACAAATGACGAAAACGGACGGATTCCTCAGGTTTTTACTACATTTGAAAACTTTTCACATTCTCCCATGCAATTCGGCTGCTAGTCCTCCTTTCATACTGAATCTTAAGATCCTAGCTCATGTCCAAGGCATCAAAGCCAGCTAAAAAGTCAATAATCGATACCTAAAATTTGAATTGTACTACTTCTTACTGGCTATTACATCAACTTAGAAGCTTCATCTGTGTTCCACTGTGCTGATTTTAGTGTCTCCGCATAACGCAGCACGCGACATAGTTTTGCAGGCAATAAGTACAACCGTTTCAGAGAGAAGAGCGGCCAATGTGACGATCTGGCTTTAAGTCGATTCGATAACAAATGACGAAAACGAACGTATTTCTCAGATTTTTGCTACATATGAACACCTTTCACATTCTTTCGTGCAACTCGGCTGCTAGTCATCCTTTCATGCAGAATCTTAAGGTCCTAGCTCATGTCCAAGGCACCAAAGCAAGCTAAAATGTCAATAATCGATACCTAAAACTTGAATTGTACTACTTCTTACTGGCTATTACATCAACTTAGAAGCTTCATCTGTGTTCTACTATGGTGCTTTTAGTGTCTCCGCATAACGCAGTACGCGACATAGCTTTGCAGACGATAAGTACAGCCGTTTCAGAGAGAAGAGCGGCAATGTGACGATCTGGCTTTAAGTCGATTCCTTAACAAATGACGAAAACGGACGGATTTCTCAGGTTTTTACTACATATGAACACTTTTCACATTCTCCCGTACAACTCGGCTGCTAATCCTCCTTTCATGCAGAATCTTAAGGTCCTAGCTTATGTCCAAGGCACCAAAGCCAGCTAAAATGTCAATAATCGATACCTAAAACTTGAATTGTACTACTTCTTACTGGCTATTACATCCACTTAGAAGATTCATCTGTGTTCTACAACCTTGCTTTTAGTGTCTCCGCATACCGCAGCACGCGACATAGCTTTGCAGACGATAAGTACAACCGTTTCAGAGAGAAGAGCGGCCAATGTGACGATCTGGCTTTAAGTCGATTCGATAACAAATGACGAAAACGAACGGATTTCTCAGGTTTTTACTACATATGAACACTTTTCACATTCTCCCGTGGAACTCCGCTGCTGGTCCTCCTTTCATGCAGAATCTTATGGTCCTAGCTAAAGTCCAAGGCACCAAAGCCAGCTAAAAAGTCAATAATCGATACCTAAAACTTGAATCGTACTAATTCTTACTGGCTATTACATCAACTTAGAAGCTTCATCTGTGTTCTACTATGGTGCTTTTAGTGTCTCCACATACCGCAGCACGCGACATAGGTTTGCAGACGATAAGTACAACCGTTTCAGAGAGAAGAGCGGCCAATATGACGATCTGGCTTTAAGTTGATTCCATACCAAATGACGAAAACGGACAGATTTCTCAGGTTTTTACTACATATGAACACTTCTCACTTTCTCAGGTACAACTCGGCTGCTAGTCCTCCTTTAATGCAGAATCTTAAGGTCCTAGCTCATGTCCAAGGCACCAAAGCCAGCTAAAAAGTCAATAATCGATGCCTAAAACTTGAACTGTACTACTTCTTACTGGTTATTACATCAACTTAGAAGCTTCATCTGTGTTCTACTATGGTGGTTTTTGAGTCTCCGCATACCGCAGCACGCGACATAGTTTTGCAGACGATAAGTACAACCGTTTCAGAGAGAAGAGCGGCCAATGTGACGATCTGGCTTTATGTCGATTCGATAACAAATTGACGAAAACGGACGAATTTCTAAGGTTTTTACTACGTATGAACACTTTTCACATTCTCCCGTGCAACTCGGCTGCTAGTCCTCCTTTGATGCAGAATCTTAAGGTTCTAGCTCACGTCCAAGGCACCAAAGCCAGCTAAAAAGTCAATAATCGATACCTAAAATTTGGATTGTACAACTTCTTACTGGCTATTACACAACTTAGAAGCTTCATCTGTGTTCCACTATGGTGACTTTAGTGTCTGTGCATAACGCAGCACGCGGCATAGCTTTGCAGACGATAAGTACAACCGTTTCAGAGAGAAGAGCGGCAATGTGACGATCTGGCTTTAAGTCGATTCCTTAACAAATGACGAAAACGGACGGATTTCTCAGGTTTTTACTACATATGAACACTTTTCACATTCTCCCGTACAACTCGGCTGCTAATCCTCCTTTCATGCAGAATCTTAAGGTCCTAGCTTATGTCCAAGGCACCAAAGCCAGCTAAAATGTCAATAATCGATACCTAAAACTTGAATCGTACTAATTCTTACTGGCTGTTACATCAACTTAGAAGCTTCATCTGTGTTCCACTATGGTGACTTTAGTGTCTCTGCATAACGCAGCACGCGACATAGGTTTGCAGACGATAAGTACAACCGTTTCAGAGAGAAGAGCGGCCAATGTGACGATCTGGCTTTAAGTCGATTCGATAACACATTGACGAAAACGGACGAATTTCTAAGGTTTTTACTACATATGAACACTTTTCACATTCTCCCGTGCAACTCGGCTGCTAATCCTCCTTTCATGCAGAATCTTAAGGTCCTAGCTCATGTCCAAGGCACCAAAGCCAGCTAAAATGTCAATAATCGATACCTAAAACTTGAATTGTACTACTTCTTACTGGCTATTACATCAACTTAGAAGCTTGATCTGTGTTCTACTATGGTGCTTTTAGTGTCGCCGCATACCGCAGCACGCGACATAGCTTTGCAGACGATAAGTACAACCGTTTCAGAGAGAAGAGCGGCCAATGTGACGATCTGGCTTTAAGTCGATTCGATAACAAATGTCGAAAACGAACGGATTTCTCAGGTTTTTCCTACATATGAACACTTTTCACATTCCACCGTGGAACTCCGCTGCTGGTCCTCGTTTCATGCAGAATCTTAAGGTCCTAGCTCATGTCCAGGGCACCAAAGCCAGCTACAAGTCAATAATCGATACCTGAAACGTAAATTGTACAACTTCTTACTGGCTATTACACAACTTAGAAGCTTCATCTGTGTTCCACTATGGTGACTTTAGTGTCTCCGCATAACGCAGCACGCGGCATAGCTTTGCAGACGATAAGTACAACCGTTTCAGAGAGAAGAGTGGCCAATGTGACGATCTGGCTTTAAGTCGATTCGATAACAAATGGCGAAAACGGACGTATTTCTCAGATTTTTGCTACATATGAACACCTTTCACATTCTTTCGTGCAACTCGGCTGCTAGTCATCCTTTCATGCAGAATCTTAAGGTCCTAGCTCATGTCCAAGTCACCAAAGCCAGCTAAAATGTCAATAATCGATACCTAAAACTTGAATCGTACTAATTCTTACTGGCTATTACATCAACTTAGAAGCTTCATCTGTGTACTACTATGGTGCTTTTAGTGTCTCCACATACCGCAGCACGCGACATAGGTTTGCAGACGATAAGTACAACCGTTTCAGAGAGAAGAGCGGCCAATATGACGATCTGGCTTTAAGTTGATTCCATACCAAATGACGAAAACGGACGGAATTCTCAGGTTTTTACTACATATGAACACTTCTCACTTTCTCCCGTACAACTCGCCTGCTAGTCCTCCTGTCATGCAGAATCTTAAGGTCCTAGCTCATGTCCAAGAACCAAAGCCAGCTAAAAAGTCAATAATCGATACCTATAACTTGAATTGTACTACTTCTTACTGGTTATTACATCAACTTAGAAGCTTCATCTGTGTTCTGCTATGGTGGTTTTTGTGTCTCCGCATACCGCAGCACGCGACATAGTTTTGCAGACGATAAGTACAACCGTTTCAGAGAGAAGAGCGGCCAATGTGACGATCTGGCTTTAAGTCGATTCGATAACAAATTGACGAAAACGGACGAATTTCTAAGGTTTTTACTACATATGAACACTTTTCACATTCTCCCATGCAACTCGGCTGCTAGTCCTCCTTTCATGCAGAATCTTAAGGTTCTAGCTCACGTCCAAGGCACCAAAGCCAGCTAAAAAGTCAATTATCGATACCTAAAACTTGAATTGTACAACTTCTTACTGGCTATTACACAACTTAGAAGCTTCATCTGTGTTCCACTATGGTGGTTTTTGAGTCTCCGCATACCGCAGCACGCGACATAGTTTTGCAGACGATAAGTACAACCGTTTCAGAGAGAAGAGCGGCCAATGTGACGATCTGGCTTTATGTCGATTCGATAACAAATTGACGAAAACGGACGAATTTCTAAGGTTTTTACTACATATGAACACTTTTCACATTCTCCCGTGCAACTCGGCTGCTAGTCCTCCTTTGATGCAGAATCTTAAGGTTCTAGCTCACGTCCAAGGCACCAAAGCCAGCTAAAAAGTCAATAATCGATACCTAAAATTTGAATTGTACAACTTCTTACTGGCTATTACACAACTTAGAAGCTTCATCTGTGTTCCACTATGGTGACTTTAGTGTCTGTGCATAACGCAGCACGCGGCATAGCTTTGCAGACGATAAGTACAACCGTTTCAGAGAGAAGAGTGGCCAATGTGACGAACTGGCTTTAAGTCGATTCGATAACAAATGGCGAAAACGGACGTATTTCTCAGATTTTTGCTACATATGAACACCTTTCACATTCTTTCGTGCAACTCGGCTGCTAGTCATCCTTTCATGCAGAATCTTAAGGTCCTAGCTCATGTCCAAGTCACCAAAGCCAGCTAAAATGTCAATAATCGATACCTAAAACTTGAATTGTACTACTTCTTACTGGCTATTACATCAACTTAGAAGCTTCATCTGTGTTCTACTATGGTGCTTTTAGTGTCTCCAAATAACGCAGCACGCGACATAGCTTTGCAGACGATAAGTACAACCGTTTCAGAGAGAAGAGCGGCAATGTGACGATCTGGCTTTAAGTCGATTCCTTAACAAATGACGAAAACGGACGGATTTCTCAGGTTTTTACTACATATGAACACTTTTCACATTCTCCCGTACAACTCGGCTGCTAATCCTCCTTTCATGCAGAATCTTAAGGTCCTAGCTTATGTCCAAGGCACCAAAGCCAGCTAAAATGTCAATAATCGATACCTAAAACTTGAATTGTACTACTTCTTACTGGCTATTACATCAACTTAGAAGCTTCATCTGTGTTCTACAACCTTGCTTTTAGTGTCTCCGCATACCGCAGCACGCGACATAGCTTTGCAGACGATAAGTACAACCGTTTCAGAGAGAAGAGCGGCCAATGTGACGATCTGGCTTTAAGTCGATTCGATAACAAATGACGAAAACGAACGGATTTCTCAGGTTTTTACTACATATGAACACTTTTCACATTCTCCCGTGGAACTCCGCTGCTTGTCCTCCTTTCATGCAGAATCTTATGGTCCTAGCTAATGTCCAAGGCACCAAAGCCAGCTAAAAAGTCAATAATCGATACCTAAAACTTGAATCGTACTAATTCTTACTGGCTGTTACATCAACTTAGAAGCTTCATCTGTGTTCTACTATGGTGCTTTTAGTGTCGCCGTATACCGCAGCACGCGACATAGCTTTGCAGACGATAAGTACAACCGTTTCAGAGAGAAGAGCGGACAATGTGACGATCTGAATTTAAGTCGATTCGATAACAAATGTCGAAAACGAACGGATTTCTCAGGTTTTTCCTACATATGAACACTTTTCACATTCTACCGTGGAACTCCGCTGCTGGTCCTCGTTTCATGCAGAATCTTAAGGTCCTAGCTCATGTCCAAGGCACCAAAGCCAGCTAAAAAGTCAATAATCGATACCTGAAACGTAAATTGTACAACTTCTTACTGGCTATTACACAACTTAGAAGCTTCATCTGTGTTCCACTATGGTGACTTTAGTGTCTCTGCATAACGCAGCACGCGGCATAGCTTTGCAGACGATAAGTACAACCGTTTCAGAGAGAAGAGCGGCCAATGTGACGATCTGGCTTTAAGTCGATTCGATAACAAATGACGAAAACGGACGTATTTCTCAGATTTTTACTACATATGAACACCTTTCACATTCTTTCGTGCAACTCGGCTGCTAGTCATAATTTCACGCAGAATCTTAAGGTCCTAGCTCATGTCCAAGGCACCAAAGCCAGCTAAAATGTCAATAATCGATACCTAAAACTTGAATTGTACTACTTCTTACTGGCTATTACATCAACTTAGAAGCTTCATCTGTGTTCTACTATGGTGCTTTTAGTGTCTCCACATACCGCAGCACGCGACATAGCTTTGCAGACGATAAGTACAACCGTTTCAGAGAGAAGAGTGGCCAATGTGACGATCTGGCCTTAAGTCGATTCGATAACAAATGACGAAAACGGACGGATATCTCAGGTTTTTACTACATATGAACACTTCTCACTTTCTCCCGTACAACTCGCCAGCTAGTCATCCTTTCATGCAGAATCTTAAGGTCCCAGCTCATGTCCAAGGCACCAAAGCCAGCTAAAAAGTAAATAATCAGAACCTAAAGCTTGAATTGTACTACTTCTTACTGGCTATTACATCAACTTAGAAGCTTCATCTGTGTTCTACTATGGTGCTTTTAGTGTCTCCGCATAACGCAGCACGCGACATAGGTTTGCAGACGATAAGTACAACCGTTTCAGAGAGAAGAGCGGCCAATATGACGATCTGGCTTTAAGTTGATTCCATACCAAATGACGAAAACGGACGGATTTCTCAGGTTTTTACTACATATGAACACTTTTCACATTCTCCCATGCAACGCGGCTGCTAGTCCTCCTTTCATACTGAATCTTAAGGTCCTAGCTTATGTCCAAGGCACCAAAGCCATTTAAAATGTCAATAATCGATACCTAAAACTTGAATCGTACTAATTCTTACTGGCTATTACATCAGCTTAGAAGCTTCATCTGTGTTCTACTATAGTGCTTCTAGTGTCTCCACATACCGCAGCACGCGACATAGGTTTGCAGACGATAAGTACAACCGTTTCAGAGAGAAGAGCGGCCAATATGACGATCTGGCTTTAAGTTGATTCCATACCAAATGACGAAAACGGACGGATTTCTTAGGTTTTTACTACATATGAACACTTTTCACATTCTCCCGTGTAACTGGGCTGCTAGTCCTCCTTTCGTGCAGAATCATAAGGTCCTAGCTCATGTCCAAGGTACCAAAGCCACCTGAAAAGTCAATAATAGATACCTATAACTTGAATTGTACTACTTCATACTGCCTATTACATCAACTTAGAAGCTTCATCTGTGTTCCACGGTGGTGATTTTAGTGTCTCCGCGTAACGCAGCACGCGACATAGCTTTGCAGACGATAAGTACAACCGTTTCAGAGAGAAGAGCGGCCAATGTGACGATCTGGCTTTAAGTCGATTCGATAACAAATTGACGAAAACGGACGAATTTCTAAGGTTTTTACTACATATGAACACTTTTCACATTCTCCCGTGCAACTCGGCTGCTAGTCCTCCTTTCATGCAGAATCTTAAGGTTCTAGCTCACGTCCAAGGCACCAAAGCCAGCTAAAAAGTCAATAATCGATACCTAAAACTTGAATTGTACAACTTCTTACTGGCTATTACACAACTTAGAAGCTTCATCTGTGTTCCACTATGGTGACTTTAGTGTCTCTGCATAACGCAGCACGCGGCATAGCTTTTCAGACGATAAGTACAACCGTTTCAGAGAGAAGAGCGGCCAATGTGACGATCTGGCTTTAAGTCGATTCGATAACAAATGACGAAAACGGACGTATTTCTCAGATTTTTACTACATATGAACACCTTTCACATTCTTTCGTGCAACTCGGCTGCTAGTCATCCTTTCATGCAGAATCTTAAGGTCCTAGCTCATGTCCAAGACACCAAAGCCAGCTAAAATGTCAATAATCGATACCTAAAACTTGAATTGTACTACTTCTTACTGGCTATTACATCAACTTAGAAGCTTCATCTGTGTTCTACTATGGTGCTTTTAGTGTCTCCGCATACCGCAGCACGCGACATAGCTTTGCAGACGATAAGTACAACCGTTTCAGAGAGAAGAGTGGCCAATGTGACGATCTGGCCTTAATTCGATTCGATAACAAATGACGAAAACGGACGGATTTCTCAGGTTTTTACTACATATAAACACTTCTCATTTTCTCCCGTACAACTCGCCTGCTAGTCCTCCTTTCATGCAGAATCTTAAGGTCCCAGCTCATGTCCAAGGCACCAAAGCCAGCTAAAAAGTAAATAATCAGAACCTAAAACTTGAATTGTACTACTTCTTACTGGCTATTACATCAACTTAGAAGCTTCGTCTGTGTTCTACTATGGTGCTTTTAGTGTCTCCGCATACCGCAGCACACGACATAGCTTTGCAGACGATAAGTACAACCGTTTCAGAGAGAAGAGCGGCCAATATGACGATTTGGCTTTAAGTTGATTCCATACCAAATGACGAAAACGGACGGATTTCTCAGGTTTTTACTACATATGAACACTTTTCACATTCTCCCATGCAACGCGGCTGCTAGTCCTCCTTTCATACTGAATCTTAAGGTCCTAGCTCATGTCCAAGGCATCAAAGCCAGGTAAAAAGTCAATAGTCGATACCTAAAACTTGAATTGTACTACTTCTTACTGGCTATTACATCAACTTAGAAGCTTCATCTGTGTTCCACTGTGGTGATTTTAGTGTCTCCGCGTAACGCAGCACGCGACAAAGCTTTGCAGACGATAAGTACAACCGTTTCAGAGAGAAGAGCGGCCAATGTGACGATCTGGCTTTAAGTTGATTCCATAACAAATGACGAAAACGGACGGATTTCTCAGGTTTTTACTTCATTTGAACACTTTTCACATTCTCCCATGCAACTCGGCTGCTAGTCCTCCTTTCATACTGAATCTTAAGATCCTAGCTCATGTCCAAGGCATCAAAGCCAGCTAAAAAGTCAATAATCGATACCTAAAATTTGAATTGTACTACTTCTTACTGGCTATTACATCAACTTAGAAGCTTCATCTGTGTTCCGCTGTGCTGATTTTAGTGTCTCCGCATAACGCAGCACGCGACAAAGCTTTGCAGACGATAAGTACAACCGTTTCAGAGAGAAGAGCGGCCAATGTGACGATCTGGCTTTAAGTCGATTCGATAACAAATTGACGAAAACGGACGAATTTCTAAGGTTTTTACTACATATGAACACTTTCCACATTCTCCCGTGCAACTCGGCTGCTAGTCCTCCTTTCATGCAGAATCTTAAGGTTCTAGCTCATGTCCAAGGCATCAAAGCCAGCAAAAAGGCAATAATCGATACGTAAAACTTGAATTGTACTACTTCTTACTGGTTATTACATCAACTTAGAAGCTTCATCTGTGTTCTACTATGGTGGTTTTTGTGTCTCCGCATACCGCAGCACGCGACATAGTTTTGCAGACGATAAGTACAACCGTTTCAGAGAGAAGAGCGGCCAATGTGACGATCTGGCTTTAAGTCGATTCGATAACAAATTGACGAAAACGGACGAATTTCTAAGGTTTTTACTACATATGAACACTTTTCACATTCTCCCGTGCAACTCGGCTGCTAGTCCTCCTTTCATGCAGAATCTTAAGGTTCTAGCTCACGTCCAAGGCATCAAAGCCAGCAAAAAGGCAATAATTGATACCTAAAACTTGAATTGTACTACTTCTTACTGGCTATTACATCAACTTAGAAGCTTCATCTGTGTTATACTATGGTGATTTTAGTGACTCCGCATAACGCAACACGCGACATAGCTTTGCAGACGATAAGTACAACCGTTTCAGAGAGAAGAGCGGCAATGTGACGATCTGGCTTGAAGTCGATTCCATAACAAATGACGAAAACGGACGGATTTCTCAGGTTTTTACTACATATGAACACTTTTCACATTCTCCCGTGCAACTCGGCTGCTAATCCTCCCTTCATGCAGAATCTTAAGGTCCTAGCTCATGTCCAAGGCACCAAAGCCAGCTAAAATGTCAATAATCGATACCTAAAACTTGAATTGTACTACTTCTTACTGGCTATTACATCAACTTAGAAGCTTCATCTGTGTTCTACTATGGTGCTTTTAGTGTCGCCGCATACCGCAGCACGCGACATAGCTTTGCAGACGATAAGTACAACCGTTTCAGAGAGAAGAGTGGCCAATGTGACGATCTGGCCTTAAGTCGATTCGATAACAAATGACGAAAACGGACGGATTTCTCAGGTTTTTACTACATATGAACACTTCGCACTTTCTCCCGTACAACTCGCCTGCTAGTCCTCCTTTCATGCAGAATCTTAAAGTCCCAGCTCATTTCCAAGGCACCAAAGCCAGCTAAAAAGTAGTTAATGAGAATCTACAACTTGAATTGTACTACTTCTTACTGGCTATTACATCAACTTAGAAGCTTCATCTGTGTTCTACTATGGTGCTTTTAGTGTCTCCGCATAACGCAGCACGCGACATAGCTTTGCAGACGATAAGTACAACCGTTTCACAGAGAAGAGCGGCAATGTGACGATCTGGCTTTAAGTCGATTCGATAACAAATGACGAAAACGGACGGATTTCTCAGGTTTTTACTACATATGAACACTTTTCACATTCTCCCGTGGAACTCCGCTGCTGGTCCTCCTTTCATGCAGAATCTTATGGTCCTAGCTCATGTCCAAGGCACCAAAGCCAGCTAAAAAGTCAA
This sequence comes from Schistocerca gregaria, assembly GCF_023897955.1. Classification (NCBI taxonomy): domain Eukaryota; kingdom Metazoa; phylum Arthropoda; class Insecta; order Orthoptera; family Acrididae; genus Schistocerca; species Schistocerca gregaria. The sequence continues at coordinate 594,118,695 of NC_064925.1, forward strand.
TAATCGATACCTAAAACTTGAATCGTACTAATTCTTACTGGCTATTACATCAACTTAGAAGCTTCATCTGTGTTCTACTATGGTGCTTTTAGTGTCTCCACATGCCGCAGCACGCGACATAGGTTTGCAGACGATAAGTACAACCGTTTCAGAGAGAAGAGCGGCCAATATGACGATCTGGCTTTAAGTTGATTCCATACCAAATGACGAAAACGGACGGATTTCTCAAGTTTTTACTACATATGAACACTTTTCACATTCTCCCATGCAACGCGGCTGCTATTCCTCCTTTCATACTGAATCTTAAGGTCCTAGCTCATGTCCAAGGCATCAAAGCCAGCTAAAAAGTCAATAGTCGATACCTAAAAGTTGAATTGTACTACTTCTTATTGGCTATTACATCAACTTAGAAGCTTCATCTGTGTTCCACTGTGGTGATGTTAGTGTCTCCGCGTAACGCAGCACGCGACATAGCTTTGCAGACGATAAGTACAACCGTTTCAGAGAGAAGAGCGGCCAATGTGACGATCTGGCTTTAAGTTGATTCCATAACAAATGACGAAAACGGACGGATTTCTCAGGTTTTTACTACATTTGAACACTTTTCACATTCTCCCATGCAACTCGGCTGCTAGTCCTCCTTTCATACTGAATCTTAAGGTCCTAGCTCATGTCCAAGGCATCAAAGCCAGCTAAAAAGTCAATAATCGATACCTAAAATTTGAATTGTACTACTTCTTACTGGCTATTACATCAACTTAGAAGCTTCATCTGTGTTCCACTGTGCTGATTTTAGTGTCTACGTATAACGCAGCACGCGACATAGCTTTGCAGACGATAAGTACAACCGTTTCAGAGAGAAGAGCGGACAATGTGACGATCTGGCTTTAAGTCGATTCGATAACAAATGACGAAAACGGACGTATTTCTCAGGTTTATACTACATATGAACACTTTTCACATTCTCCCGTGCAACTCGGTTGCTAGTCTTCCTTTCATGCAGAATCTTAAGGTCCTAGCTCATGTCCAAGGCACCAAAGCCAGCTAAAAGGCAATAATCGATACCTAAAACTTGAATTGTATTACTTCTTACTGGCTATTACATCAACTTAGAAGCTTCATCTGTGTTCTACTATGGTGCTTTTAGTGTCTCCGCATACCGCAGCACGCGACATAAATTTGCAGACGTTAAGTACAACCGTTTCAGGGAAAAGAGCGGAAAATGTGACGATCTGGCTTTAAGTCGATTCGATAACAAATGACGAAAACGGACGGATTTCTCAGGTTTTTACTACATATGAACACTTCTCACATTCTCCCGTTCAACCCGCCCGCTAGTCCTCCTTTCATGCAGAATCTTAAGGTCCTAGCTCATGTCCAAGGCACCAAAGCCAGCTAAAAAGTAAATAATCAGTACCCAAAACTTGAATTGTACTACTTCTTACTGGTTATTACAATAACTTAGAAGTTCGATCTGTGTTCTACTATGGTGCTTTTAGTGTCTCCGCATACCGCAGCACGCGACATAGCTTTGCAGACGATAAGTACAACCGTTTCAGAGAGAAGAGCGGCAATGTGACGATCTGGCTTTAAGTCGATTCCATAACAAATTACGAAAACGGACGGATTTCTCAGGTTTTTACTACATATGAAGACTTTTTACATTCTCCCGTACAACTCGGCTGCTAATCCTCCTTTCATGCAGAATCTTAAGGTCCTAGCTTATGTCCAAGGCACCAAAGCCAGCTAAAATGTCAATAATCGATAGGTAAAACTTGAAATGTACTACTTCTTACTGGCTATTACATCAACTTAGAAGCTTCATCTGTTTTCTACTATGGTGCTTTTAGTGTGTCCGCATACCGCAGCACGCGACATAGCTTTGCAGACGATAAGTACAACCGTTTCAGAGAGAAGAGCGGCCAATGTGACGATCTGGCTTTAAGTCGATTCGATAACAAATGACGAAAACGGACGGATTTCTCAGGTTTTTACTACATATGAACACTTTTCACATTCTCCCATGCAACGCGACTGCTAGTCCTCCTTTCATACTGAATCTTAAGGTCCTAGCTTATGTCCAAGGCACCAAAGCCATTTAAAATGTCAATAGTCGATACCTAAAACTTGAATTGTACTACTTCTTACTGGCTATTACATCAACGTAGAAGCTTCATCTGTGTTCCACGGTGGTGATTTTAGTGTCTCCGCGTAACGCAGCACGCGACATAGCTTTGCAGACGATAAGTACAACCGTTTCAGAGAGAAGAGCGGCCAATGTGACGATCTGGCTTTAAGTCGATTCGATAACAAATTGACGAAAACGGACGAATTTCTAAGGTTTTTACTACATATGAACACTTTTCACATTCTCCCGTGCAACTCGGCTGCTAGTCCTCCTTTCATGCAGAATCTTAAGGTTCTAGCTCACGTCCAAGGCACCAAAGCCAGCTAAAAAGTCAATAATCGATACCTAAAACTTGAATTGTACAACTTCTTACTGGCTATTACACAACTTAGAAGCTTCATCTGTGTTCCACTATGGTGACTTTAGTGTCTCTGCATAACGCAGCACGCGGCATAGCTTTTCAGACGATAAGTACAACCGTTTCAGAGAGAAGAGCGGCCAATGTGACGATCTGGCTTTAAGTCGATTCGATAACAAATGACGAAAACGGACGTATTTCTCAGATTTTTACTACATATGAACACCTTTCACATTCTTTCGTGCAACTCGGCTGCTAGTCATCCTTTCATGCAGAATCTTAAGGTCCTAGCTCATGTCCAAGGCACCAAAGCCAGCTAAAATGTCAATAATCGATACCTAAAACTTGAATTGTACTACTTCTTACTGGCTATTACATCAACTTAGAAGCTTCATCTGTGTTCTACTATGGTGCTTTTAGTGTCTCCGCATACCGCAGCACGCGACATAGCTTTGCAGACAATAAGTACAACCGTTTCAGAGAGAAGAGTGGCCAATGTGACGATCTGGCCTTAATTCGATTCGATAACAAATGACGAAAACGGACGGATTTCTCAGGTTTTTACTACATATGAACACTTCTCATTTTCTCCCGTACAACTCGCCTGCTAGTCCTCCTTTCATGCAGAATCTTAAGGTCCCAGCTCATGTCCAAGGCACCAAAGCCAGCTAAAAAGTAAATAATCAGAACCTAAAACTTGAATTGTACTACTTCTTACTGGCTATTACATCAACTTAGAAGCTTCGTCTGTGTTCTACTATGGTGCTTTTAGTGTCTCCGCATACCGCAGCACACGACATAGCTTTGCAGACGATAAGTACAACCGTTTCAGAGAGAAGAGCGGCCAATATGACGATTTGGCTTTAAGTTCATTCCATACCAAATGACGAAAACGGACGGATTTCTCAGGTTTTTACTACATATGAACACTTTTCACATTCTCCCATGCAACGCGGCTGCTAGTCCTCCTTTCATACTGAATCTTAAGGTCCTAGCTCATGTCCAAGGCATCAAAGCCAGGTAAAAAGTCAATAGTCGATACCTAAAACTTGAATTGTACTACTTCTTACTGGCTATTACATCAACTTAGAAGCTTCATCTGTGTTCCACTGTGGTGATTTTAGTGTCTCCGCGTAACGCAGCACGCGACAAAGCTTTGCAGACGATAAGTACAACCGTTTCAGAGAGAAGAGCGGCCAATGTGACGATCTGGCTTTAAGTTGATTCCATAACAAATGACGAAAACGGACGGATTTCTCAGGTTTTTACTTCATTTGAACACTTTTCACATTCTCCCATGCAACTCGGCTGCTAGTCCTCCTTTCATACTGAATCTTAAGATCCTAGCTCATGTCCAAGGCATCAAAGCCAGCTAAAAAGTCAATAATCGATACCTAAAATTTGAATTGTACTACTTCTTACTGGCTATTACATCAACTTAGAAGCTTCATCTGTGTTCCGCTGTGCTGATTTTAGTGTCTCCGCATAACGCAGCACGCGACATAGTTTTGCAGACGATAAGTACAACCGTTTCAGAGAGAAGAGCGGCCAATGTGACGATCTGGCTTTAAGTCGATTCGATAACAAATTGACCAAAACGGACGAATTTCTAAGGTTTTTACTACATATGAACACTTTCCACATTCTCCCGTGCAACTCGGCTGCTAGTCCTCCTTTCATGCAGAATCTTAAGGTTCTAGCTCATGTCCAAGGCATCAAAGCCAGCAAAAAGGCAATAATCGATACGTAAAACTTGAATTGTACTACTTCTTACTGGTTATTACATCAACTTAGAAGCTTCATCTGTGTTCTACTATGGTGGTTTTTGTGTCTCCGCATACCGCAGCACGCGACATAGTTTTGCAGACGATAAGTACAACCGTTTCAGAGAGAAGAGCGGCCAATGTGACGATCTGGCTTTAAGTCGATTCGATAACAAATTGACGAAAACGGACGAATTTCTAAGGTTTTTACTACATATGAACACTTTTCACATTCTCCCGTGCAACTCGGCTGCTAGTCCTCCTTTCATGCAGAATCTTAAGGTTCTAGCTCACGTCCAAGGCATCAAAGCCAGCAAAAAGGCAATAATTGATACCTAAAACTTGAATTGTACTACTTCTTACTGGCTATTACATAGACTTAGAAGCTTCATCTGTGTTATACTATGGTGATTTTAGTGACTCCGCATAACGCAACACGCGACATAGCTTTGCAGACGATAAGTACAACCGTTTCAGAGAGAAGAGCGGCAATGTGACGATCTGGCTTGAAGTCGATTCCATAACAAATGACGAAAACGGACGGATTTCTCAGGTTTTTACTACATATGAACACTTTTCACATTCTCCCGTGCAACTCGGCTGCTTATCCTCCCTTCATGCAGAATCTTAAGGTCCTAGCTCATGTCCAAGGCACCAAAGCCAGCTAAAATGTCAATAATCGATACCTAAAACTTGAATTGCACTACTTCTTACTGGCTATTACATCAACTTAGAAGCTTGATCTGTGTTCTACTATGGTGCTTTTAGTGTCTCCGCATACCGCAGCACGCGACATAGCTTTGCCGACAATAAGTACAACCGTTTCAGAGAGAAGAGTGGCCAATGTGACGATCTGGCCTTAATTCGATTCGATAACAAATGACGAAAACGGACGGATTTCTCAGGTTTTTACTACATATGAACACTTCTCATTTTCTCCCGTACAACTCGCCTGCTAGTCCTCCTTTCATGCAGAATCTTAAGGTCCCAGCTCATGTCCAAGGCACCAAAGCCAGCTAAAAAGTAAATAATCAGAACCTAAAACTTGAATTGTACTACTTCTTACTGGCTATTACATCAACTTAGAAGCTTCGTCTGTGTTCTACTATGGTGCTTTTAGTGTCTCCGCATACCGCAGCACACGACATAGCTTTGCAGACGATAAGTACAACCGTTTCAGAGAGAAGAGCGGCCAATATGACGATTTGGCTTTAAGTTGATTCCATACCAAATGACGAAAACGGACGGATTTCTCAGGTTTTTACTACATATGAACACTTTTCACATTCTCCCATGCAACGCGGCTGCTAGTCCTCCTTTCATACTGAATCTTAAGGTCCTAGCTCATGTCCAAGGCATCAAAGCCAGGTAAAAAGTCAATAGTCGATACCTAAAACTTGAATTGTACTACTTCTTACTGGCTATTACATCAACTTAGAAGCTTCATCTGTGTTCCACTGTGGTGATTTTAGTGTCTCCGCGTAACGCAGCACGCGACAAAGCTTTGCAGACGATAAGTACAACCGTTTCAGAGAGAAGAGCGGCCAATGTGACGATCTGGCTTTAAGTTGATTCCATAACAAATGACGAAAACGGACGGATTTCTCAGGTTTTTACTTCATTTGAACACTTTTCACATTCTCCCATGCAACTCGGCTGCTAGTCCTCCTTTCATACTGAATCTTAAGATCCTAGCTCATGTCCAAGGCATCAAAGCCAGCTAAAAAGTCAATAATCGATACCTAAAATTTGAATTGTACTACTTCTTACTGGCTATTACATCAACTTAGAAGCTTCATCTGTGTTCCGCTGTGCTAATTTTAGTGTCTCCGCATAACGCAGCACGCGACATAGTTTTGCAGACGATAAGTACAACCGTTTCAGAGAGAAGAGCGGCCAATGTGACGATCTGGCTTTAAGTCGATTCGATAACAAATTGACCAAAACGGACGAATTTCTAAGGTTTTTACTACATATGAACACTTTCCACATTCTCCCGTGCAACTCGGCTGCTAGTCCTCCTTTCATGCAGAATCTTAAGGTTCTAGCTCATGTCCAAGGCATCAAAGCCAGCAAAAAGGCAATAATCGATACGTAAAACTTGAATTGTACTACTTCTTACTGGTTATTACATCAACTTAGAAGCTTCATCTGTGTTCTACTATGGTGGTTTTTGTGTCTCCGCATACCGCAGCACGCGACATAGTTTTGCAGACGATAAGTACAACCGTTTCAGAGAGAAGAGCGGCCAATGTGACGATCTGGCTTTAAGTCGATTCGATAACAAATTGACGAAAACGGACGAATTTCTAAGGTTTTTACTACATATGAACACTTTTCACATTCTCCCGTGCAACTCGGCTGCTAGTCCTCCTTTCATGCAGAATCTTAAGGTTCTAGCTCACGTCCAAGGCATCAAAGCCAGCAAAAAGGCAATAATTGATACCTAAAACTTGAATTGTACTACTTCTTACTGGCTATTACATCAACTTAGAAGCTTCATCTGTGTTATACTATGGTGATTTTAGTGACTCCGCATAACGCAACACGCGACATAGCTTTGCAGACGATAAGTACAACCGTTTCAGAGAGAAGAGCGGCAATGTGACGATCTGGCTTGAAGTCGATTCCATAACAAATGACGAAAACGGACGGATTTCTCAGGTTTTTACTACATATGAACACTTTTCACATTCTCCCGTGCAACTCGGCTGCTAATCCTCCCTTCATGCAGAATCTTAAGGTCCTAGCTCATGTCCAAGGCACCAAAGCCAGCTAAAATGTCAATAATCGATACCTAAAACTTGAATTGTACTACTTCTTACTGGCTATTACATCAACTTAGAAGCTTGATCTGTGTTCTACTATGGTGCTTTTAGTGTCGCCGCATACCGCAGCACGCGACATAGCTTTGCAGACGATAAGTACAACCGTTTCAGAGAGAAGAGTGGCCAATGTGACGATCTGGCCTTAAGTCGATTCGATAACAAATGACGAAAACGGACGGATTTCTCAGGTTTTTACTACATATGAACACTTCGCACTTTCTCCCGTACAACTCGCCTGCTAGTCCTCCTTTCATGCAGAATCTTAAAGTCCCAGCTCATTTCCAAGGCACCAAAGCCAGCTAAAAAGTAGTTAATGAGAACCTACAACTTGAATTGTACTACTTCTTACTGGCTATTACATCAACTTAGAAGCTTCATCTGTGTTCTACTATGGTGCTTTTAGTGTCTCCGCATAACGCAGCACGCGACATAGCTTTGCAGACGATAAGTACAACCGTTTCACAGAGAAGAGCGGCAATGTGACGATCTGGCTTTAAGTCGATTCGATAACAAATGACGAAAACGGACGGATTTCTCAGGTTTTTACTACATATGAACACTTTTCACATTCTTCCGTGGAACTCCGCTGCTGGTCCTCCTTTCATGCAGAATCTTATGGTCCTAGCTCATGTCCAAGGCACCAAAGCCAGCTAAAAAGTCAATAATCGATACCTAAAACTTGAATCGTACTAATTCTTACTGGCTATTACATCAACTTAGAAGCTTCATCTGTTTTCTACTATGGTGCTTTTAGTGTCTCCACATACCGCAGCACGCGACATAGGTTTGCAGACGATAAGTACAACCGTTTCAGAGAGAAGAGCGGCCAATATGACGATCTGGCTTTAAGTTGATTCCATACCAAATGACGAAAACGGACGGATTTCTCAAGTTTTTACTACATATGAACACTTTTCACATTCTCCCATGCAACGCGGCTGCTATTCCTCCTTTCATACTGAATCTTAGGGTCCTAGCTCATGTCCAAGGCATCAAAGCCAGCTAAAAAGTCAATAGTCGATACCTAAAACTTGAATTGTACTACTTCTTATTGGCTATTACATCAACTTAGAAGCTTCATCTGTGTTCCACTGTGGTGATTTTAGTGTCTCCGCGTAACGCAGCACGCGACATAGCTTTGCAGACGATAAGTACAACCGTTTCAGAGAGAAGAGCGGCCAATGTGACGATCTGGCTTTAAGTTGATTCCATAACAAATGACGAAAACGGACGGATTTCTCAGGTTTTTACTACATTTGAACACTTTTCACATTCTCCCATGCAACTCGGCTGCTAGTCCTCCTTTCATACTGAATCTTAAGGTCCTAGCTCATGTCCAAGGCATCAAAGCCAGCTAAAAAGTCAATAATCGATACCTAAAATTTGAATTGTACTACTTCTTACTGGCTATTACATCAACTTAGAAGCTTCATCTGTGTTCCACTGTGCTGATTTTAGTGTCTACGTATAACGCAGCACGCGACATAGCTTTGCAGACGATAAGTACAACCGTTTCAGAGAGAAGAGCGGACAATGTGACGATCTGGCTTTAAGTCGATTCGATAACAAATGACGAAAACGGACGTATTTCTCAGGTTTATACTACATATGAACACTTTTCACATTCTCCCGTGCAACTCGGCTGCTAGTCCTCCTTTCATGCAGAATCTTAAGGTCCTAGCTCATGTCCAAGGCACCAAAGCCAGCTAAAATGTCAATAATCGATAGGTAAAACTTGAAATGTACTACTTCTTACTGGCTATTACATCAACTTAGAAGCTTCATCTGTGTTCTACTATGGTGCTTTTAGTGTCTCCACATACCGCAGCACGCGACATAGGTTTGCAGACGATAAGTACAACCGTTTCAGAGAGAAGAGCGGCCAATATGACGATCTGGCATTAAGTTGATTCCATACCAAATGACGAAAACGGACGGATTTCTCAAGTTTTTACTACATATGAACACTTTTCACATTCTCCCATGCAACACGGCTGCTATTCCTCCTTTCATACTGAATCTTAAGGTCCTAGCTCATGTCCAAGGCATCAAAGCCAGCTAAAAAGTCAATAGTCGATACCTAAAACTTGAATTGTACTACTTCTTACTGGCTATTACATCAACTTAGAAGCTTCATCTGTGTTCTACCATGGTGCTTTTAGTGTCTCCGCATAACGCAGAGCGTGACATAGCTTTGCAGACAATAAATGTAACCGTTTCAGAGAGAAGAGCGGCCAATGTGACGATCTGGCTTTAAGTCGATTCGATAACAAATGACGAAAACGGACGGATTTCTCAGGTTTTTACTACATATGAACACTTTTCACATTCTCCCATGCAACGCGGCTGCTAGTCCTCCTTTCGTACTGAATCTTAAGGTCCTAGCTTATGTCCAAGGCACCAAAGCCATTTAAAATGTCAATAATCGATACCTAAAACTTGAATCGTACTAATTCTTACTGGCTATTACATCAGCTTAGAAGCTTCATCTGTGTTCTACTATAGTGCTTCTAGTGTCTCCACATACCGCAGCACGCGACATAGGTTTGCAGACGATAAGTACAACCGTTTCAGAGAGAAGAGCGGCCAATATGACGATCTGGCTTTAAGTTGATTCCATACCAAATGACGAAAACGGACGGATTTCTCAGGTTTTTACTACATATGAACACTTTTCACATTCTCCCATGCAACGCGGCTGCTAGTCCTCCTTTCATACTGAATCGTAAGGTCCTAGCTTATGTCCAAGGCATCAAAGCCAGCTAAAAAGTCAATAGTCGATACCTAAAACTTGAATTGTACTACTTCTTACTGGCTATTACATCAACGTAGAAGCTTCATCTGTGTTCCACGGTGGTGATTTTAGTGTCTCCGCGTAACGCAGCACGCGACATAGGTTTGCAGACGATAAGTACAACCGTTTCAGAGAGAAGAGCGGCCAATGTGACGATCTGGCTTTAAGTCGATTCGATAACAAATTGACGAAAACGGACGAATTTCTAAGGTTTTTACTACATATGAACACTTTTCACATTCTCCCGTGCAACTCGGCTGCTAGTCCTCCTTTCATGCAGAATCTTAAGGTTCTAGCTCACGTCCAAGGCACCAAAGCCAGCTAAAAAGTCAATAATCGATACCTAAAACTTGAATTGTACAACTTCTTACTGGCTATTACACAACTTAGAAGCTTCATCTGTGTTCCACTATGGTGACTTTAGTGTCTCTGCATAACGCAGCACGCGGCATAGCTTTTCAGACGATAAGTACAACCGTTTCAGAGAGAAGAGCGGCCAATGTGACGATCTGGCTTTAAGTCGATTCGATAACAAATGACGAAAACGGACGTATTTCTCAGATTTTTACTACATATGAACACCTTTCACATTCTTTCGTGCAACTCGGCTGCTAGTCATCCTTTCATGCAGAATCTTAAGGTCCTAGCTCATGTCCAAGGCACCAAAGCCAGCTAAAATGTCAATAATCGATACCTAAAACTTGAATTGTACTACTTCTTACTGGCTATTACATCAACTTAGAAGCTTCATCTGTGTTCTACTATGGTGCTTTTAGTGTCTCCGCATACCGCAGCACGCGACATAGCTTTGCAGACAATAAGTACAACCGTTTCAGAGAGAAGAGTGGCCAATGTGACGATCTGGCCTTAATTCGATTCGATAACAAATGACGAAAACGGACGGATTTCTCAGGTTTTTACTACATATGAACACTTCTCATTTTCTCCCGTACATCTCGCCTGCTAGTCCTCCTTTCATGCAGAATCTTAAGGTCCCAGCTCATGTCCAAGGCACCAAAGCCAGCTAAAAAGTAAATAATCAGAACCTAAAACTTGAATTGTACTACTTCTTACTGGCTATTACATCAACTTAGAAGCTTCGTCTGTGTTCTACTATGGTGCTTTTAGTGTCTCCGCATACCGCAGCACACGACATAGCTTTGCAGACGATAAGTACAACCGTTTCAGAGAGAAGAGCGGCCAATATGACGATTTGGCTTTAAGTTGATTCCATACCAAATGACGAAAACGGACGGATTTCTCAGGTTTTTACTACATATGAACACTTTTCACATTCTCCCATGCAACGCGGCTGCTAGTCCTCCTTTCATACTGAATCTTAAGGTCCTAGCTCATGTCCAAGGCATCAAAGCCAGGTAAAAAGTCAATAGTCGATACCTAAAACTTGAATTGTACTACTTCTTACTGGCTATTACATCAACTTAGAAGCTTCATCTGTGTTCCACTGTGGTGATTTTAGTGTCTCCGCGTAACGCAGCACGCGACAAAGCTTTGCAGACGATAAGTACAACCGTTTCAGAGAGAAGAGCGGCCAATGTGACGATCTGGCTTTAAGTTGATTCCATAACAAATGACGAAAACGGACGGATTTCTCAGGTTTTTACTTCATTTGAACACTTTTCACATTCTCCCATGCAACTCGGCTGCTAGTCCTCCTTTCATACTGAATCTTAAGATCCTAGCTCATGTCCAAGGCATCAAAGCCAGCTAAAAAGTCAATAATCGATACCTAAAATTTGAATTGTACTACTTCTTACTGGCTATTACATCAACTTAGAAGCTTCATCTGTGTTCCGCTGTGCTGATTTTAGTGTCTCCGCATAACGCAGCACGCGACATAGTTTTGCAGACGATAAGTACAACCGTTTCAGAGAGAAGAGCGGCCAATGTGACGATCTGGCTTTAAGTCGATTCGATAACAAATTGACGAAAACGGACGAATTTCTAAGGTTTTTACTACATATGAACACTTTTCACATTCTCCCGTGCAACTCGGCTGCTAGTCCTCCTTTCATGCAGAATCTTAAGGTCCTAGCTCATGTCCAAGGCACCAAAGCCAGCTAAAATGTCAATAATCGATACCTAAAACTTGAATTGTACTACTTCTTACTGGCTATTACATCAACTTAGAAGCTTGATCTGTGTTCTACTATGGTGCTTTTAGTGTCGCCGCATACCGCAGCACGCGACATAGCTTTGCAGACGATAAGTACAACCGTTTCAGAGAGAAGAGTGGCCAATGTGACGATCTGGCTTTAAGTCGATTCCATAACAAATTACGAAAACGGACGGATTTCTCAGGTTTTTACTACATATGAAGACTTTTTACATTCTCCCGTACAACTCGGCTGCTAATCCTCCTTTCATGCAGAATCTTAAGGTCCTAGCTTATGTCCAAGGCACCAAAGCCAGCTAAAATATCAATAATCGATAGGTAAAACTTGAAATGTACTACTTCTTACTGGCTATTACATCAACTTAGAAGCTTCATCTGTTTTCTACTATGGTGCTTTTAGTGTGTCCGCATACCGCAGCACGCGACATAGCTTTGCAGACGATAAGTACAACCGTTTCAGAGAGAAGAGCGGCCAATGTGACGATCTGGCTTTAAGTCGATTCGATAACAAATGACGAAAACGGACGGATTTCTCAGGTTTTTACTACATATGAACACTTTTCACATTCTCCCGTGGAACTCCGCTGCTGGTCCTCCTTTCATGCAGAATCTTATGGTCCTAGCTCATGTCCAAGGCACCAAAGCCAGCTAAAAAGTCAATAATCGATACCTAAAACGTGAATTGTATTACTTCTTACTGGCTATTACATCAACTTAGAAGCTTCATCTGTGTTCTACTATGGTGCTTTTAGTGTATCCGCATACCGCAGCACGCGACATAGCTTTGCAGATGTTAAGTACAACCGTTTCAGGGAGAAGAACGGCCAATGTGACGATCTATCTTTAAGTCGATTCGATAACAAATGACGAAAACGGACGGATTTCTCAGGTTTTTACTACATATGAACACTTCTCACATTCTCCCGTTCAACTCCCCCGCTAGTCCTCCTTTCATGCAGAATCTTAAGGTCCTAGCTCATATCCAAGGCACCAAAGCCGGCTAAAAAGTCAATAATCGATACCTAAAACTTGAATTGTACTACTTCTTGCTTGCTATTACATCAACTTAGTAGCTTCATCTGTGTTCAATCATGGTGCTTTTAGAGTCTCCGCATACCGCAGCACGCGACATAGCTTTGCAGACGATAAGTACAACCGTTTCAGAGAGGAGAGCGGCCAATGTGACGATCTGGCTTTAAATCGATTCGATAACAAATGACGAAAATGGACTGATTTCTCAGGTTTTTACTACATATGAACACTTGTCACATTCTCCCGTGCAACTCGGCTGCTAGTCCTCCTTTCATGCAGAATCTTAAGGTCCTAGCTCATGTCCAAGGCATCAAAGCCAGCTAAAAAGTCAAAAATCGAAACCTAAAACTTGAATTGTACTACTTCTTACTGGCTATTACATCAACTTAGAAGCTTCATCTGTGTTCCACTGTGGTGATTTTAGTGTCTCCGCATAACGCAGCACGCGACATAGCTTTGCAGACGATAAGTACAACCGTTTCAGAGAGAAGAGCGGCCAATGTGACGATCTGGCTTTAAGTTGATTCGATAACAAATGACGAAAACGGAAGGATTTCTCAGGTTTTTACTACATATGAACACTTTTCACATTCTCCCGTGCAACTCGGCTGCTAGTCCTCCTTTCATGCAGAATCTTAAGGTCATAGCTCATGTCCAAGGCATCAAAGCCAGCTAAAAAGTAAATAATCAGTACGCAAACTTGAATTGTACTACTTCTTACTGGCTATTACAATAACTTAGAAGTTTGATCTGTGTTCTACTATGGTGCTTTTAGTGTCTCCGCATACCGCAGCACGCGACATAGCTTTGCAGACGATAAGTACAACCGTTTCAGAGAGAAGAGCGGCAATGTGACGATCTGGCTTTAAGTCGATTCCGTAACAAATGACGAAAACGGACGGATTTCTCAGGTTTTTACTACATATGAAGACTTTTCACATTCTCCCATACAACTCGGCTGCTAATCCTCCTTTCATGCAGAATCTTAAGGTCCTAGCTTATGTCCAAGGCACCATAGCCAGCTAAAATGTCAATAATCGATACCTAAAACTTGAATCGTACTAATTCTTACTGGCTATTACATCAGCTTAGAAGCTTCATCTGTGTTCTACTATAGTGCTTCTAGTGTCTCCACATACCGCAGCACGCGACATAGGTTTGCAGACGATAAGTACAACCGTTTCAGAGAGAAGAGCGGCCAATATGACGATCTGGCTTTAAGTTGATTCCATACCAAATGACGAAAACGGACGGATTTCTCAGGTTTTTACTACATATGAACACTTTTCACATTCTCCCATGCAACGCGGCTGCTAGTCCTCCTTTCATACTGAATCTTAAGGTCCTAGCTTATGTCCAAGGCATCAAAGCCAGCTAAAAAGTCAATAGTCGATACCTAAAACTTGAATTGTACTACTTCTTACTGGCTATTACATCAACGTAGAAGCTTCATCTGTGTTCCACGGTGGTGATTTTAGTGTCTCCGCGTAACGCAGCACGCGACATAGCTTTGCAGACGATAAGTACAACCGTTTCAGAGAGAAGAGCGGCCAATGTGACGATCTGGCTTTAAGTCGATTCGATAACAAATTGACGAAAACGGACGAATTTCTAAGGTTTTTACTACATATGAACACTTTTCACATTCTCCCGTGCAACTCGGCTGCTAGTCCTCCTTTCATGCAGAATCTTAAGGTTCTAGCTCACGTCCAAGGCACCAAAGCCAGCTAAAAAGTCAATAATCGATACCTAAAACTTGAATTGTACAACTTCTTACTGGCTATTACACAACTTAGAAGCTTCATCTGTGTTCCACTATGGTGACTTTAGTGTCTCTGCATAACGCAGCACGCGGCATAGCTTTTCAGACGATAAGTACAACCGTTTCAGAGAGAAGAGCGGCCAATGTGACGATCTGGCTTTAAGTCGATTCGATAACAAATGACGAAAACGGACGTATTTCTCAGATTTTTACTACATATGAACACCTTTCACATTCTTTCGTGCAACTCGGCTGCTAGTCATCCTTTCATGCAGAATCTTAAGGTCCTAGCTCATGTCCAAGGCACCAAAGCCAGCTAAAATGTCAATAATCGATACCTAAAACTTGAATTGTACTACTTCTTACTGGCTATTACATCAACTTAGAAGCTTCATCTGTGTTCTACTATGGTGCTTTTAGTGTCTCCGCATACCGCAGCACGCGACATAGCTTTGCAGACAATAAGTACAACCGTTTCAGAGAGAAGAGTGGCCAATGTGACGATCTGGCCTTAATTCGATTCGATAACAAATGACGAAAACGGACGGATTTCTCAGGTTTTTACTACATATGAACACTTCTCATTTTCTCCCGTACAACTCGCCTGCTAGTCCTCCTTTCATGCAGAATCTTAAGGTCCCAGCTCATGTCCAAGGCACCAAAGCCAGCTAAAAAGTAAATAATCAGAACCTAAAACTTGAATTGTACTACTTCTTACTGGCTATTACATCAACTTAGAAGCTTCGTCTGTGTTCTACTATGGTGCTTTTAGTGTCTCCGCATACCGCAGCACACGACATAGCTTTGCAGACGATAAGTACAACCGTTTCAGAGAGAAGAGCGGCCAATATGACGATTTGGCTTTAAGTTGATTCCATACCAAATGACGAAAACGGACGGATTTCTCAGGTTTTTACTACATATGAACACTTTTCACATTCTCTCATGCACCGCGGCTGCTAGTCCTCCTTTCATACTGAATCTTAAGGTCCTAGCTCATGTCCAAGGCATCAAAGCCAGGTAAAAAGTCAATAGTCGATACCTAAAACTTGAATTGTACTACTTCTTACTGGCTATTACATCAACTTAGAAGCTTCATCTGTGTTCCACTGTGGTGATTTTAGTGTCTCCGCGTAACGCAGCACGCGACAAAGCTTTGCAGACGATAAGTACAACCGTTTCAGAGAGAAGAGCGGCCAATGTGACGATCTGGCTTTAAGTTGATTCCATAACAAATGACGAAAACGGACGGATTTCTCAGGTTTTTACTTCATTTGAACACTTTTCACATTCTCCCATGCAACTCGGCTGCTAGTCCTCCTTTCATACTGAATCTTAAGATCCTAGCTCATGTCCAAGGCATCAAAGCCAGCTAAAAAGTCAATAATCGATACCTAAAATTTGAATTGTACTACTTCTTACTGGCTATTACATCAACTTAGAAGCTTCATCTGTGTTCCGCTGTGCTGATTTTAGTGTCTCCGCATAACGCAGCACGCGACATAGTTTTGCAGACGATAAGTACAAACGTTTCAGAGAGAAGAGCGGCCAATGTGACGATCTGGCTTTAAGTCGATTCGATAACAAATTGACGAAAACGGACGAATTTCTAAGGTTTTTACTACATATGAACACTTTTCACATTCTCCCGTGCAACTCGGCTGCTAGTCCTCCTTTCATGCAGAATCTTAAGGTTCTAGCTCACGTCCAAGGCATCAAAGCCAGCAAAAAGTCAATAATCGATACCTAAAACTTGAATTGTACTACTTCTTGCTTGCTATTACATCAACTTAGTAGCTTCATCTGTGTTCAATCATGGTGCTTTTAGAGTCTCCGCATACCGCAGCACGCGACATAGCTTTGCAGACGATAAGTACAACCGTTTCAGAGAGAAGAGCGGCCAATGTGACGATCTGGCTTTAAGTTGATTCGACAACAAATTACGAAAACGGACGGATTTCTCAGGTTTTTACTACATATGAACACTTTTCACATTCTCCCGTGCAACTCGGCTGCTAGTCCTCCTTTCATGCAGAATCTTAAGGTCCTAGCTCATGTCCAAGGCATCAAAGCCAGCTAAAAAGTAAATAATCAGTACGCAAACTTGAATTGTACTACTTCTTACTGGCTATTACAATAACTTAGAAGTTTGATCTGTGTTCTACTATGGTGCTTTTAGTGTCTCCGCATACCGCAGCACGCGACATAGCTTTGCAGACGATAAGTACAACCGTTTCAGAGAGAAGAGCGGCAATGTGACGATCTGGCTTTAAGTCGATTCCGTAACAAATGACGAAAACGGACGGATTTCTCAGGTTTTTACTACATATGAAGACTTTTCACATTCTCCCGTGGAACTCCGCTGCTGGTCCTCCTTTCATGCAGAATCTTATGGTCCTAGCTCATGTCCAAGGCACCAAAGCCAGCTAAAAAGTCAATAATCGATACCTAAAACGTGAATTGTATTACTTCTTACTGGCTATTACATCAACTTAGAAGCTTCATCTGTTTTCTACTATGGTGCTTTTAGTGTATCCGCATACCGCAGCACGCGACATAGCTTTGCAGACGTTAAGTACAACCGTTTCAGGGAGAAGAACGGCCAATGTGACGATCTATCTTTAAGTCGATTCGATAACAAATGACGAAAACGGACGGATTTCTCAGGTTTTTACTACATATGAACACTTCTCACATTCTCCCGTTCAACTCGCCCGTTAGTCCTCCTTTCATGCAGAATCCTAAGGTCCTAGCTCATGTCCAAGGTACCAAAGCCGGCTAAAAAGTCAATAATCGATACCTAAAACTTGAATTGTACTACTTCTTGCTTGCTATTACATCAACTTAGTAGCTTCATCTGTGTTCAATCATGGTGCTTTTAGAGTCTCCGCATACCGCAGCACGCGACATAGCTTTGCAGACGATAAGTACAACCGTTTCAGAGAGGAGAGCGGCCAATGTGACGATCTGGCTTTAAATCGATTCGATAACAAATGACTTAAATGGACTGATTTTTCAGGTTTTTACTACATGTGAACACTTGTCACATTCTCCCGTGCAACTCGGCTGCTAGTCCTCCTTTCATGCAGAATCTTAAGGTCCTAGCTCATGTCCAAGGCACCAAAGCCAGCTAAAATGTCAATAATCGATAGGTAAAACTTGAAATGTACTACTTCTTACTGGCTATTACATCAACTTAGAAGCTTCATCTGTGTTCTACTATGGTGCTTTTAGTGTCTCCGCATACCGCAGCACGCGACATAGCTTTGCAGACGATAAGTACAACCGTTTCAGAGAGAAGAGCGGCCAATGTGACGATCTGGCTTTAAGTCGATTCGATAACAAATGACGAAAACGGACGGATTTCTCAGGTTTTTACTACATATGAACACTTTTCGCATTCTCCCATGCAACGTGGCTGCTAGTCCTCCTTTTATGCAGAATCTTAAGGTCCTAGCTCATGGCCAAGGCACCAAAGCCAGCTAAAAAGTAAATAATCAGTACCCAAAACTTGAATTGTACTACTTCTTACTGGCTATTACATCAACTTAGAAGCTTCATCTGTGTTCTACTATGGTGCTTTTAGTGTCTCCGCATACCACAGCACGCGACATAGCTGTGCAGACGATAAGTACAACCGTTTCAGAGAGAAGAGCGGCCAATGTGACGATCTGGCTTTAAGTCGATTCCATAACAAATGACGAAAACGGACGGATTTCTCAGTTTTTTACTACATATGAACACTTTTCAATTTCTCCCGTGCAACTCGGCTGCTAGTCCTCCTTTCATGCAGAATCTTAAAGTCCTAGCTCATGTCCAAGGCACCAAAATATGGTAAAAAGTCAATAATCGGATCTAAGTCTTGAATTGTACTACATTTAACTGGATATTACTTCAACTTAGAAGCTTCATCTGTGTTCTACAATGGTGATTTAAGTGTCTCCGCATACCGCAGCACGCGACATAGCTTTGCAGACGATAAGTACTACCGTTTCAGAGAGGAGAGCGGCCAATGTGACGATCTGGCTTTAAATCGATTCGATAACAAATGACGAAAACGGACGGATTTCTCAGGTTTTTACTACATATGAACACTTGTCACATTCTCCCGTGCAACTCGGCTGCTAGTCCTTCTTTCATGCGGAATCTTAAGGTCCTAGCTCATGTCCAAGGCACCAAAGCCAGTTAAAAAGTCAATAATCTATACCTAAAACTTGAATTGTACTACTTCTTACTGGTTATTACATCAACTTAGAAGCTTCATCTGTGTTCTACTATGGTGTTATTAGTGTCTCCGCATAACGCAGCTCGCGACATAGCTTTGCAGGCGATAAGTACAACCGTTTCAGAGCGAAGAGCGGCCAATGTGACGATCTGGCTTAAAGTCGATTCGATAACAAATGACGAAAACGGACGGATTTCTCATATTTTTACTACATATGAACACTTTTCACATTCTCCCATGCAACTCGGCTGCTAGTCCTCCTTTCATGCAGAATCTTAAGGTCCTAGCTCATGTCCAAGGCACCAAAGCCAGCTAAAATGTCAATAATCGATAGGTAAAACTTGAAATGTACTACTTCTTACTGGCTATTACATCAACTTAGAAGCTTCATCTGTGTTCTACTATGGTGCTTTTAGTGTCTCCGCATACCGCAGCACGCGACATAGCTTTGCAGACGATAAGTACAACCGTTTCAGAGAGAAGAGCGGCCAATGTGACGATCTGGCTTTAAGTCGATTCGATAACAAATGACGAAAACGGACGGATTTCTCAGGTTTTTACTACATATGAACTCTTTTCACATACTCCCATGCAACGCGGCTGCTAGTCCTCCTTTCATGCAGAATCTTAAGGTCCTAGCGCATGTCCAAGGCACCAAAGATAGCTAAAAAGTCAATAATCGATACCTAAAAGTTGAACTGTACTACTTGTTACTGGCTATTACATTACTTAGAAGCTTCATCTGTGTTCTACTATGGTGCTTTTAGTGTCTCCGCATACCGCAGATCGCGACATAGCTTTGCAGACGATAAGTACAACCGTTTCAGAGAGAAGAGCGGCCAATGTGACGATCTGACTTTAAGTCGATTCGATAACAAATGACGAAAACGGACGGATTTCTCAGGTTGTTACTACATATGAACACTTGTCACATACTCCCGTGCAACGCGGCTGCTAGTCCTCCTTTCATGCAGATTCTTAAGCTCCTATCTCATGTACAAAGGCACAAAAGCCAGCAAAATAGTCAATAATCGATACCTAAAACTTGAACTGTACTACTTCTTACTGGCTATTACATCAACTTAGAAGCTTCATCTGTGTTCTACTATGGTGCTTTTAGTGTCTCCGTATACCGCAGCACGCGACATAGCTTTGCAGACGATAAGTACAACTGTTTCAGGGAAGAGGGGTCAATGTGACAATCTGGGTTTAAGTCGATTCGATAACAAATGACGAAAACGGACGGATTTCTCAGGTTTTTACTACATATGAACACTTTTCACATTCTCCCATGCAACTCGGCTGCTAGTCCTCCTTTCATGCAGAATCTTAAGGTCCTAGCTCATGTCCAAGGCACCAAAGAATGGTAAAAAGTCAATAATCGAACCTAAGTCTTGAATTGTACTACATTTAACTGGATATTACTTCAACTTAGAAGCTTCATCTGTGTTATACAATGGTGATTTTAGTGTCTCCGCATACCGCAGCACGCGACATAGCTTTGCAGACGATTAGTACAACCGTTTCAGAGAGAAGAGCGGCAAATGTGACGATCTGGCTTTCAGTCGATTCGATAACAAATGACGAAAACGGACGGATTTCTCTGGTTTTTACTACATATGAACACGTTTCACATACTCCCGTGCAACGCGGCTGCTAGTCCTCCTTTCATGCAGAATCTTAAGGTCCTAGCTCATGTCCAAGGCACCAAAGCCAGCTAAAAAGTCAAAAATCGATACCTAAAACGTAAATTGTACTATTTCTTACTGGCTATTACATCAACTTTGAAGCTTCATCTATGGTCTACTATGGTGCTTTTAGTGTCTCCGCATACCGCAGCACGCGACATAGCTTTGCAGACGATAAGTACTACCGCTTCAGAGAGAAGATCGGCCAATGTGACGATCTGGCTTTAAGTCGATTCGATAACAAATGACGAAAACGGACGTATTTCTCAGGTTTTTACTACATTTGAACACTTGTCACATTCTCCCGTGCAACTCGGCTGCTATTCCTTCTTTCATGCAGAATCTTAAGGTCCTAGCTCATGTCCAAGGCACCGAAGCCAGCTAAAAAGTCTATAATCTATACCTATAACTTACATTGTACTACTTCTTACTGGTTATTACATCAACTTAGAAGCTTCATCTGTGTTCGACTATTGTGCTTTTAGTGTCTCCGCATAACGCAGCACGCGACATAGCTTTGCAGACGATAAGTACAACCGTTTCAGAGAAGAGGGGCCAATGTGACGATCTGGCTTTAAGTCGATTCGATAACAAATGACGAAAACGGACGGATTTCTTTAGGTTTTTCCTACATATGAACACTTTTCACATTCTCCCGTGCAACTCGACAGCTAGTCCTCCTTTCATGCAGAATCTTAAGGTCCTATCTCATATCCAACGCACCAAAGCCAGTTAAAAATCAATAATCGATACCTAAATCTTGAATTGTACTACTTCCTGCATGCTATTACATCAACTTAGAAGCTTCATCTGTGTTCTACTATGGTGCTATTAATGTCTCCGCATACCGCAGCACGCGACATAGCTTTGCAGACGATAAGTACAACCGTTTCAGAGAGAAGAGCGGTCAATGTGACGATCTGGCTTTTAGTCGATTCGATAACAAACGACGAAAACGGACGGATTTCTCATATTTTTACTACATATGAACACTTTTCACATTCTCCCGTGCAACTCGGCTGCTAGTCCTCCTTTCATGCAGAATCTTAAGGTCCTAGCTCATGTCCAAGGCACCAATGCCAACTAAAAAGTCAATAATCGATACATAAAACTTGAATTGTACTACTTCTTACTGGCTATTACTTCAACTTAGAAGCTTCATCTGTGTTCTACTATGGTGCTTTTAGTGTCTCCGCATACCGCAGCACGCGACATAGCTTAGCAGCCGATAAGTACAACCGTTTCAGAGAGAAGAGCGGACAATGTGACGATCTGGCTTTAAGTCGATTCGATAACAAATGACGAAGACGGACGGATTTCTTTAGGTTTTTACTACATATGAACATTTTTCACATTCTCCCGTGCAACTCGACTGCTAGTCCTCCTTTCATGCAGAATCTTAAGGTCCTAGCGCATGTCCAAGGCACCAAAGATAGCTAAAAAGTCAATAATCGATACCTAAAAGTTGAACTGTACTACTTGTTACTGGCTATTACATTACTTAGAAGCTTCATCTGTGTTCTACTATGGTGCTTTTAGTGTCTCCGCATACCGCAGCACGCGACATAGCTTTGCAGACGATAAGTACAACCGTTCAGAGAGAAGAGCGGCCAATGCGACGATCTGGCTTTCAGTCCATTCGATAACAAATGACGAAAACGGACGGATTTCTCAGGTATTTACTACATATGAACATTTTTCACATTCTCCCGTGCAACTCGACTGCTAGTCCTCCTTTCATGCAGAATCTTAAGGTCCTAGCGCATGTCCAAGGCACCAAAGATAGCTAAAAAGTCAATAATCGATACCTAAAAGTTGAACTGTACTACTTGTTACTGGCTATTACATTACTTAGAAGCTTCATCTGTGTTCTACTATGGTGCTTTTAGTGTCTCCGCATACCGCAGCACGCGACATAGCTTTGCAGACGATAAGTACAACCGTTCAGAGAGAAGAGCGGCCAATGTGACGATCTGGCTTTCAGTCCATTCGATAACAAATGACGAAAACGGACGGATTTCTCAGGTATTTACTACATATGAACATTTTTCACATTCTCCCGTGCAACTCGACTGCTAGTCCTCCTTTCATGCAGAATCTTAAGGTCCTAGCTCATGTCCAAGGCACCGAAGCCAGCTAAAAAGTCAATAATCTATACATATAACTTGAATTGTACTACTTCTTACTGGTTATTACATCAACTTAGAAGCTTCATCTGTGTTCTACTATGGTGCTTTTAGTGTCTCCGCATAACGCAGCACGCGACATAGCTTTGCAGACGATAAGTACAACCGTTTCAGAGAAGAGGGGCCAATGTGACGATCTGGCTTTAAGTCGATTCGATAACAAATGACGAAAACGGACGGATTTCTTTAGGTTTTTCCTACATATGAACACTTTTCACATTCTCCCGTGCAACTCGACTGCTAGTCCTCCTTTCATGCAGAATCTTAAGGTCCTATCTCATATCCAAGGCACCAAAGCCAGCTAAAAATCAATAATCGATACCTAAAACTTGAATTGTACTACTTCCTGCATGCTATTACATCAACTTAGAAGCTTCATCTGTGTTCTACTATGGTGCTAGTAATGTCTCCGCATACCGCAGCACGCGACATAGCTTTGCAGACGATAAGTACAACCGTTTCAGAGAGAAGAGCGGTCAATGTGACGATCTGGCTTTTAGTCGATTCGATAACAAACGACGAAAACGGACGGATTTCTCATATTTTTACTACATATGAACACTTTTCACATTCTCCCGTGCAACTCGGCTGCTAGTCCTCCTTTCATGCAGAATCTTAAGCTATTAGCTAATGTCCAAGGCACCAAAGCCATCTAAATAGTCAATAATCGATACCTAAAACTTGAACTGTACTACTTCTTACTAGCTATTACTTCAACTTAGAAGCTTCATCTGTGTTCTACTATGGTGCTTTTAGTGTCTCCGCATACCGCAGCACGCGACATAGCTTTGCAGACGATAAGTACAACCGTTTCAGAGAGAAGAGCGGCCAATGTGACGATCTGGCTTTCAGTCGATACGATAACAAATGACGAAAACGGACGGATTTCTCTGGTTTTTACTACATATGAACACTTTTCACATACTCCCGTGCAACGCGGCTGCTAGTCCTCCTTTCATGCAGAATCTTAAGCTCCTAGCTCATGTCCAAGGCACCAAGTCCAGCTAAATAGTCAATAATCGATACCTAAATCTTGAACTGTACTACTTCTTACTAGCTATTAAATCAACTTAGAAGCTTCATCTGTGTTCAACTATGGTGCTATTAATGTCTCCGCATACCGCAGCACGCGACATAGCTTTGCAGACGATAAGTACAACCGTTTCAGAGAGAAGAGCGGTCAATGTGGCGATCTGGCTTTTAGTCGATTCGATAACAAATGACGAAAACGGACGGATTTCTCAGGTTTTTACTACATATGAACACTTATCACATTCTCCCATGCAACTCGGCTGCTAGTCCTCCTTTCATGCAGAATCTTAAAGTCCTAGCTCATGTCCAAGGCACCAAAATATGGTAAAAAGTCAATGATCGGATCTAAGTCTTGAATTGTACTACATTTAACTGGATATTACTTCAACTTAGAAGCTTCATCTGTGTTCTACAATGGTGATTTAAGTGTCTCCGCATACCGCAGCACGCGACATAGCTTTGCAGACGATAAGTACTACCGTTTCAGAGAGGAGAGCGGCCAATGTGACGATCTGGCTTTAAATCGATTCGATAACAAATGACGAAAACGGACGGATTTCTCAGGTTTTTACTACATATGAACACTTGTCACATTCTCCCGTGCAACTCGGCTGCTAGTCCTTCTTTCATGCGGAATCTTAAGGTCCTAGCTCATGTCCAAGGCACCAAAGCCAGTTAAAAAGTCAATAATCTATACCTAAAACTTGAATTGTACTACTTCTTACTGGTTATTACATCAACTTAGAAGCTTCATCTGTGTTCTACTATGGTGTTATTAGTGTCTCCGCATAACGCAGCTCGCGACATAGCTTTGCAGGCGATAAGTACAACCGTTTCAGAGCGAAGAGCAGCCAATGTGACGATCTGGCTTATAGTCGATTCGATAACAAATGACGAAAACGGACGGATTTCTCATATTTTTACTACATATGAACACTTTTCACATTCTCCCATGCAACTCGGCTGCTAGTCCTCCTTTCATGCAGAATCTTAAGGTCCTAGCTCATGTCCAAGGCACCAAAGCCAGCTAAAATGTCAATAATCGATAGGTAAAACTTGAAATGTACTACTTCTTACTGGCTATTACATCAACTTAGAAGCTTCATCTGTGTTCTACTATGGTGCTTTTAGTGTCTCCGCATACCGCAGATCGCGACATAGCTTTGCAGACGATAAGTACAACCGTTTCAGAGAGAAGAGCGGCCAATGTGAGGATCTGACTTTAAGTCGATTCGATAACAAATGACGAAAACGGACGGATTTCTCAGGTTGTTACTACATATGAACACTTGTCACATACTCCCGTGCAACGCGGCTGCTAGTCCTCCTTTCATGCAGATTCTTAAGCTCCTATCTCATGTACAAAGGCACAAAAGCCAGCAAAATAGTCAATAATCGATACCTAAAACTTGAACTGTACTACTTCTTACTGGCTATTACATCAACTTAGAAGCTTCATCTGTGTTCTACTATGGTGCTTTTAGTGTCTCCGTATACCGCAGCACGCGACATAGCTTTGCAGACGATAAGTACAACTGTTTCAGGGAAGAGGGGTCAATGTGACAATCTGGGTTTAAGTCGATTCGATAACAAATGACGAAAACGGACGGATTTCTCAGGTTTTTACTACATATGAACACTTTTCACATTCTCCCATGCAACTCGGCTGCTAGTCCTCCTTTCATGCAGAATCTTAAGGTCCTAGCTCATGTCCAAGGCACCAAAGAATGGTAAAAAGTCAATAATCGAACCTAAGTCTTGAATTGTACTACATTTAACTGGATATTACTTCAACTTAGAAGCTTCATCTGTGTTATACAATGGTGATTTTAGTGTCTCCGCATACCGCAGCACGCGACATAGCTTTGCAGACGATTAGTACAACCGTTTCAGAGAGAAGAGCGGCAAATGTGACGATCTGGCTTTCAGTCGATTCGATAACAAATGACGAAAACGGACGGATTTCTCTGGTTTTTACTACATATGAACACTTTTCACATACTCCCGTGCAACGCGGCTGCTAGTCCTCCTTTCATGCAGAATCTTAAGGTCCTAGCTCATGTCCAAGGCACCAAAGCCAGCTAAAAAGTCAAAAATCGATACCTAAAACGTAAATTGTACTATTTCTTACTGGCTATTACATCAACTTTGAAGCTTCATCTATGTTCTACTATGGTGCTTTTAGTGTCTCCGCATACCGCAGCACGCGACATAGCTTTGCAGACGATAAGTACTACCGCTTCAGAGAGAAGATCGGCCAATGTGACGATCTGGCTTTAAGTCGATTCGATAACAAATGACGAAAACGGACGTATTTCTCAGGTTTTTACTACATTTGAACACTTGTCACATTCTCCCGTGCAACTCGGCTGCTATTCCTTCTTTCATGCAGAATCTTAAGGTCCTAGCTCATGTCCAAGGCACCGAAGCCAGCTAAAAAGTCAATAATCTATACCTATAACTTAAATTGTACTACTTCTTACTGGTTATTACATCAACTTAGAAGCTTCATCTGTGTTCGACTATTGTGCTTTTAGTGTCTCCGCATAACGCAGCACGCGACATAGCTTTGCAGACGATAAGTACAACCGTTTCAGAGAAGAGGGGCCAATGTGACGATCTGGCTTTAAGTCGATTCGATAACAAATGACGAAAACGGACGGATTTCTTTAGGTTTTTCCTACATATGAACACTTTTCACATTCTCCCGTGCAACTCGACAGCTAGTCCTCCTTTCATGCAGAATCTTAAGGTCTTATCTCATATCCAACGCACCAAAGCCAGTTAAAAATCAATAATCGATACCTAAATCTTGAATTGTACTACTTCCTGCATGCTATTACATCAACTTAGAAGCTTCATCTGTGTTCTACTATGGTGCTATTAATGTCTCCGCACACCGCAGCACGCGACATAGCTTTGCAGACGATAAGTACAACCGTTTCAGAGAGAAGAGCGGTCAATGTGACGATCTGGCTTTTAGTCGATTCGATAACAAACGACGAAAACGGACGGATTTCTCATATTTTTACTACATATGAACACTTTTCACATTCTCCCGTGCAACTCGGCTGCTAGTCCTCCTTTCATGCAGAATCTTAAGGTCCTAGCTCATGTCCAAGGCACCAATGCCAACTAAAAAGTCAATAATCGATACATAAAACTTGAATTGTACTACTTCTTACTGGCTATTACTTCAACTTAGAAGCTTCATCTGTGTTCTACTATGGTGCTTTTAGTGTCTCCGCATACCGCAGCACGCGACATAGCTTAGCAGCCGATAAGTACAACCGTTTCAGAGAGAAGAGCGGACAACGTGACGATCTGGCTTTAAGTCGATTCGATAACAAATGACGAAAACGGACGGATTTCTTTAGGTTTTTACTACATATGAACATTTTTCACATTCTCCCGTGCAACTCGACTGCTAGTCCTCCTTTCATGCAGAATCTTAAGGTCCTAGCGCATGTCCAAGGCACCAAAGATAGCTAAAAAGTCAATAATCGATACCTAAAAGTTGAACTGTACTACTTGTTACTGGCTATTACATTACTTAGAAGCTTCATCTGTGTTCTACTATGGTGCTTTTAGTGTCTCCGCATACCGCAGCACGCGACATAGCTTTGCAGACGATAAGTACAACCGTTCAGAGAGAAGAGCGGCCAATGTGACGATCTGGCTTTCAGTCCATTCGATAACAAATGACGAAAACGGACGGATTTCTCAGGTATTTACTACATATGAACATTTTTCACATTCTCCCGTGCAACTCGACTGCTAGTCCTCCTTTCATGCAGAATCTTAAGGTCCTAGCGCATGTCCAAGGCACCAAAGATAGCTAAAAAGTCAATAATCGATACCTAAAAGTTGAACTGTACTACTTATTACTGGCTATTACATCAACTTAGAAGCTTCATCTGTGTTCTACTATGGTGCTTTTAGTGTCTCCGCATACCACAGCACGCGACATAGCTTTGCAGACGATAAGTACAACCTTTACAGTGAGAAGAGCGGCCAATGTGACGATCTGGCTTTTAGTGATTCCATAACAAATGACGAAAACGGACTGATTTCTTTAGGTTTTTACTACATATGAACACTTTTCACATTCTCCCATGCAACTCGGCTGCTAGTCCTCCTTTCATGCAGAATCTTAAGGTCCTAGCTCATGTCCAAGGCTCCAAAGCCAGCTAAAAAGTCAAAAATCGATACCTAAAACGTAAATTGTACTACTTCTTACTAGCTATTACATCAACTTAGAAGCTTCAGCTATGTTCTACTATGGTGCTTTTAGTGTCTCCGCATACCGCAGCACGCGACATAGCTTTGCAGACGATAAGTACTACCGTTTCAAAGAGAAGATCGGCCAATGTGACGATCTGGCTTTAAGTCGATTCGATAACAAATGACGAAAACGGACGTATTTCTCAGGTTTTTACTACATTTGAACACTTGTCACATTCTCCCGTGCAACTCGGCTGCTAGTCCTTCTTTCATGCAGAATCTTAAGGTCCTAGCTCATGTCCAAGGCACCGAAGCCAGCTAAAAAGTCAATAATCTATACATATAACTTGAATTGTACTACTTCTTACTGGTTATTACATCAACTTAGAAGCTTCATCTGTGTTCTACTATGGTGCTTTTAGTGTCTCCGCATAACGCAGCACGCGACATAGCTTTGCAGACGATAAGTACAACCGTTTCAGAGAAGAGGGGCCAATGTGACGATCTGGCTTTAAGTCGATTCGACAACAAATGACGAAAACGGACGGATTTCTTTAGGTTTTTCCTACATATGAACACTTTTCGCATTCTCCCGTGCAACTCGACTGCTAGTCCTCCTTTCATGCAGAGTCTTAAGGTCCTATCTCATATCCAAGGCACCAAAGCCAGCTAAAAATCAATAATCGATACCTAAAACTTGAATTGTACTACTTCCTGCATGCTATTACATCAACTTAGAAGCTTCATCTGTGTTCTACTATGGTGCTATTAATGTCTCCGCATACCGCAGCACGCGACATAGCTTTGCAGACGATAAGTACAACCGTTTCAGAGAGAAGAGCGGCAATGTGACGATCTGGCTTTAAGTCGATTCCATAACAAATTACGAAAACGGACGGATTTCTCAGGTTTTTACTACATATGAAGACTTTTTACATTCTCCCGTACAACTCGGCTGCTAATCCTCCTTTCATGCAGAATCTTAAGGTCCTAGCTTATGTCCAAGGCACCAAAGCCAGCTAAAATGTCAATAATCGATAGGTAAAACTTGAAATGTACTACTTCTTACTGGCTATTACATCAACTTAGAAGCTTCATCTGTTTTCTACTATGGTGCTTTTAGTGTGTCCGCATACCGCAGCACGCGACATAGCTTTGCAGACGATAAGTACAACCGTTTCAGAGAGAAGAGCGGCCAATGTGACGATCTGGCTTTAAGTCGATTCGATAACAAATGACGAAAACGGACGGATTTCTCAGGTTTTTACTACATATGAACACTTTTCACATTCTCCCATGCAACGCGGCTGCTAGTCCTCCTTTCATACTGAATCTTAAGGTCCTAGCTTATGTCCAAGGCACCAAAGCCATTTAAAATGTCAATAGTCGATACCTAAAACTTGAATTGTACTACTTCTTACTGGCTATTACATCAACGTAGAAGCTTCATCTGTGTTCCACGGTGGTGATTTTAGTGTCTCCGCGTAACGCAGCACGCGACATAGCTTTGCAGACGATAAGTACAACCGTTTCAGAGAGAAGAGCGGCCAATGTGACGATCTGGCTTTAAGTCGATTCGATAACAAATTGACGAAAACGGACGAATTTCTAAGGTTTTTACTACATATGAACACTTTTCACATTCTCCCGTGCAACTCGGCTGCTAGTCCTCCTTTCATGCAGAATCTTAAGGTTCTAGCTCACGTCCAAGGCACCAAAGCCAGCTAAAAAGTCAATAATCGATACCTAAAACTTGAATTGTACAACTTCTTACTGGCTATTACACAACTTAGAAGCTTCATCTGTGTTCCACTATGGTGACTTTAGTGTCTCTGCATAACGCAGCACGCGGCATAGCTTTTCAGACGATAAGTACAACCGTTTCAGAGAGAAGAGCGGCCAATGTGACGATCTGGCTTTAAGTCGATTCGATAACAAATGACGAAAACGGACGTATTTCTCAGATTTTTACTACATATGAACGCTTTTCACATTCTCCCGTGCAACTCGGCTGCTAGTCCTCCTTTCATGCAGAATCTTAAGCTATTAGCTAATGTCCAAGGCACCAAAGCCATCTAAATAGTCAATAATCGATACCTAAAACTTGAACTGTACTACTTCTTACTAGCTATTACTTCAACTTAGAAGCTTCATCTGTGTTCTACTATGGTGCTTTTAGTGTCTCCGCATACCGCAGCACGCGACATAGCTTTGCAGACGATAAGTACAACCGTTTCAGAGAGAAGAGCGGCCAATGTGACGATCTGGCTTTCAGTCGATACGATAACAAATGACGAAAACGGACGGATTTCTCTGGTTTTTACTACATATGAACACTTTTCACATACTCCCGTGCAACGCGGCTGCTAGTCCTCCTTTCATGCAGAATCTTAAGCTCCTAGCTCATGTCCAAGGCACCAAGTCCAGCTAAATAGTCAATAATCGATACCTAAATCTTGAACTGTACTACTTCTTACTAGCTATTACATCAACTTAGAAGCTTCATCTGTGTTCAACTATGGTGCTATTAATGTCTCCGCATACCGCAGCACGCGACATAGCTTTGCAGACGATAAGTACAACCGTTTCAGAGAGAAGAGCGGTCAATGTGGCGATCTGGCTTTTAGTCGATTCGATAACAAATGACGAAAACGGACGGATTTCTCAGGTTTTTACTACATATGAACACTTATCACATTCTCCCATGCAACTCGGCTGCTAGTCCTCCTTTCATGCAGAATCTTAAAGTCCTAGCTCATGTCCAAGGCACCAAAATATGGTAAAAAGTCAATAATCGGATCTAAGTCTTGAATTGTACTACATTTAACTGGATATTACTTCAACTTAGAAGCTTCATCTGTGTTCTACAATGGTGATTTAAGTGTCTCCGCATACCGCAGCACGCGACATAGCTTTGCAGACGATAAGTACTACCGTTTCAGAGAGAAGAGCGGCCAATGTGACGATCTGGCTTTAAGTCGATTCGATAGCAAATGACAAAAACGGACGGATTTCTCTGGTTTTTACTACATATGAACACTTTTCACATTCTCCCGTGCAACTCGACTGCTAGTCCTCCTTTCATGCAGAATCTTAAGATCCTATCTCATATCCAAGGCACCAAAGCCAGCTAAAAATCAATAATCGATACCTAAAACTTGAATTGTACTACTTCCTGCATGCTATTACATCAACTTAGAAGCTTCATCTGTGTTCAACTATGGCGCTATTAATGTCTCCGCATACCGCAGCACGCGACATAGCTTTGCTGACGATAAGTACAACCGTTTCAGAGAGAAGAGCGGTCAATGTGACGATCTGGCTTTTAGTCGATTCGATAACAAAACGACGAAAACGGACGGATTTCTCATATTTTTACTACATATGAACACTTTTCACATTCTCCCGTGCAACTCGGCTGCTAGTCCTCCTTTCATGCAGAATCTTAAGTTCCTAGCTCATGTCCAAGGCACCAAAATATGGTAAAAAGTCAATAATCGAACGTAAGTCTTGAATTGTACTACATTTAACTGGATATTACTTCAACTTAGAAGCTTCATCTGTGTTCTACAATGGTGATTTAAGTGTCTCCGCATACCGCAGCACGCGACATAGCTTTGCAGACGATAAATACAACCGTTTCAGAGAGAAGAGCGGCCAATGTGACTATCTGGCTTTCAGTCGATTCGATAACAAATGACGAAAACGGACGGATTCTTCTGGTTTTTACTACATATGAACACTTTTCACATACTCCCGTGCAACGCGGCTGCTGGTCCTCCTTTCATGCAGAATCTTAAGCTCCTAGCTTATGTCAAAGGCACCAAAGAAGGCTAAAAATTCAATAATCGATAACTGAAACTTGATTTGTACTGCTTCTTACTGGCTATTACATCAACTTGGAAGCTTCGTCTGTGTTCTACTATGGTGCTTTTAGTGTCTCAGCATACCGCAGCACTCCACATAGCTTTGCAGAAGATAAATGTAACCGTTTCAGAGAGGGGAGCGGCCAAAGTAACAACCTTGCTTTAAGTCGATTCGATAACAAATGACGAAAACGGACGGATTTCTCAGGTTTTTACTACATATGAACACTTTTGACATTCTCCCGTGCAACGCGGCTGCTAGTCTTGATTTCATGCAAAATCTTAAGTTCCTAGCTCATGTCCAAGGCACCAAAGCCGGCTCAAAAGGCAATAATCGATAGTTAAAACGTGTATTGTACTACTTCTTACTGTCTATTACATCAACCTAGAAGCTTCTTCTGTGTTCTACTACGGTGCTTTTAGTGTCTCCGCTTACTGCAGCACGCGTCCTAGTTTTGCAGACGACAAATGTATCGTTTCAGAGAGAAGAGCGGCCGATGTGACGATGTGGCTTTAAGTCGATTCGATAACAAATAACGAAAACGGACGGATTTCTCAGGTTGTTACTACATATGATGATTTTTCCCATTCTGCCGAGCAACGCGGCTGCTAGTCCTCCTTTAATGAAAATCTTAAGGTCCTAGATCATGTATAAGGCAGGAAAGCCGGCTAAAATGTGAATAATCAATACCTAAAACTTGAATTGTACTTTATCTTACTGGCTATTACATCAACTTAGAAGCTTCTTCTGTGTTCTACTATGGTGCTTTCAGTGTCTCCGCATACTGCAGCATGCGACATCTCTTTGCAGACTATAAATGTAACCGTTTCAGAGAGAAGAGCGGCCAATGTGACGATCTGGCTTTAAGTCGATTCCATAAAAAATAACGAAAACGGACGGGCTTCTCAGGTTTTACTACATATGAACACTTTTCAAATTCTTCCGTGCAACGCAGCTGCTACACCTTCCATAATGCAAAATCGTAAGGTCCTAGCAAATGTCCAAGGCACCAAAGCCGGCTAAAACGTCAATAATCGATAACTTAAACTTGAATTGTACTACTTCTTACTGGCTATTAAATCAACTTAGAAGCTTCATTTGTGTTCTACAATGGTGCTTTTAGTGTCTCCGCATACCGCACCCAGCGACAGTGCTTTGCAGAAGCTGAATGTAACCGTTTCAGAGAGAAGAGCGGCCAATATGGCGATCTGGCTTAAAGTGGATTTGATGACAAATGACGAAAACGGGCGAATTTCTCACTTTATAACTACATATGGACACTTTTCACATTCTCCCGTTCAACGCAGCTGCTAGTCCTCCTTTCATGCAAAATCGTAAGGTTCCAGCTCATGTCCAAGGCACCAAAGCCAGCTAAAAAGTCAATAATCGATAACTGAAACGTGAATTGTACTACTTCTTACTGGCTATTACATCAATTTAGTAGTTTCTTCTGTGTTCTACTACGGTGCTTTTAGTGTCTCCGAATACCGCAGCACGCGACATACCTTTGCAGAAGATGAATGTAACCGTTTCAGAGAGAAGAGCGGCCAATGTAACAACCTTGCTTTAAGTCGATTCGATTACAAATGACGAAAACGGACGGATTTCTCGGGTTTTTGATACATATGAACACTTTTCACATTCTCCCGTGTAACGCGGCTAATAGTTCTCCTTCCATGCAAAATCTTAATGTCCCAGCTGCTGTACAAGTCACCAAAGCCGGGTGAAAAGTGGATAATCGATAACGAAAACTTGAATTGCACTACTTCTTACTGGCTATAACATCAACTTAGAAGCTTCGTCTGTGTTCTAGTATAGTGCTTTTAGTGTCTCCGCATTACGTAGCTCGCGACATATCTTTGGAGACGATAAATGTAACCGTTTCAGAGGGAAGAGCGGCCAATGTAACGAAGTGGATTTAATTCGATTCGATAGCAATTGACGATAAAGGCCGGATTTCTCAGGTTTTTACTACATATGAACCCTTTTCACATTCTACCGTGCAACGCGGCTGCTAGTCCTCCTTTCATGCAAAATCTTAACGTCAAAGCTCATGCCCAAGGCACAAAAAAATTCTAAAAAGTCAAAAATCGATAACTAAAACGTGAATTGTACTAATTCTTACTGGCTATTACATAAAGTCAGAAGCTATTTCAGTGTTCTACGATGGTGCTTTTAGTGTCTCCGCATACCGCAGCACGCGACATAGCTTTGCAGACGATAAATGTAACCGTTTCAGAGAGACGAGCGGACAATGTTACGTCCTGGCTTTAAGTCGATTAGATAACAAATGACGAAAACAGACAGATTTCTCAGGTTTTTACTACATATAACACATTAATACATTTTCCCGTGCAACGCGGCTGCTAGTCATCGTTTCATGCAATCCCTTAAGGTCTTAGCTCATGTTCAGGGCACCAAAGCCGGCTAAAAAGTCAATAATCGATACCTAAAACTTGAATTGTACTACTTCTTACTGGCTATTACAACAACTCAGAAGCTTCTTCTGTGTTCAACTATGGTGCTTGTAGTGTCCCCGCATACCGCAGCACGCGACATAGCTTTGCAGACGATAAAAGTAACCGTTTCAGAGAGAAGAACGGCCAATGTGACGATCTGGCTTTAAGTCGATTCGATAACATATGACGAAAACGGAGGGATTTCATAGGTTTTACTATATATGAACATTTTTCACATTCTCCCGTGCAAAGCGGCTGCTACACTTCCCTTCACGCAAAATCGTAAAGTCCTAGGTCATTTCCAAGGCACCAAAGAAAAGTAAAAGTCAACAATCGATAACTAAAATTTGAATTTTAGTGTTTCTTACTGGCTGTTACATCAAATTAGAAGATTCATCTGTGTTCTACTATGGTGCTTTTAGTGTCTCCGCATACCGCAGCACGCGACATAGCTTTGCAGACGATAAGTACAACCGTTTCAGAGAGAAGAGCGGCCAATGTGACGAACATGCGTTAAGTCGATTCGACAACAATTGAGGAAAACACACGGATTTCTCAGGTTTTCACTACATATGAACACTTTTCACATTCACCCCAGTAACGCGGCTGCTAGTCCTCATTTCCCGCAAAATCTTAAGGTCCTAGCTCATGCCCAAGGCACCAAAGCCGGCTACAAAGTCAATAATCGATAGCTAAAACGTGAATTGTACTACTTCTTACTGGGTATTACATAAACTTAGAAGTATTTTCAGTGTTCTACTATGGTGCTTTTAGTGTCTCCGCATACCGCAGCACGCGACATAGCTTTGCAGACGGTAAAATTAACCGTTTCAGAGGGAAAAGCGGCCAATGTGACGATCTGGCTTTAAGTCGATTTGACAACAATGACGAAAACGGACGGACTTCTCAGGATTTTACTACATATGAACACTTTTCACATTTTCCCGTGCAACGCGGCTGCTAGTCCTCCATTCATGCAAAATCTTAAGGTCCTAGCTCATGTCCAAGTGACTAAAGCCGGCTAAAAAATCAATAATCGAAAACCAAAACTTCAACTGTACTACTTCTTACTACCTATTACATCAACTTAGAAGCTTCAACTGTGTTCTCCTATGGTGCTTTTAGTGTCTCCGCATACCGCACCCAACGACATAGCTTTGCAGACGGTAAATGTAACCGTTTCAGACGGAAGAGCGGCCAATGTGACGATCTGGCTTTAAGTCGATTCGATAACAAATGACGAACACGGACGGATTTCTCAGGTTTTTACTACATATGAACACTTTTTACATTGTCCCGTACAACGCGGCTAAAAGTCCTCCTTTCATGCAAAACCTAAAGGTCCTAGCTCATGTACAAGGCACCAAAGCAGGCTAAAAAGTGAATAATCGATAACGAAAACTTGAATTGTACTACTTCTTACTGGCTATTACATTAACTTAGAAGCTTCTTCTGTGTTGTACTATGGTGCTTTAAGTGTCTATTCATACTGCACCCAGCGACATAGCATTGCAGACGATAAATAACACCGTTTCAGAGGGAAGAGCGGCGAATGTGACAATCTGGCTTTAAGTCGATTCGATAAGAATTGACGAACACGGTCGGATTTCTCAGGGTTTCACTACATATGAACACTTTTCACATTCACCCGTGTAACGCGGCTGCTAGTCCTCCTTTCACACAAAATCTTAAGGTCCTAGCTCATGCCCAAGGCACCAAAGCCGGCTAAAAAGTCAATAATCGATAGCTAAAACGTGAATTGTACTACTTCTTACTGGCTATTACAAAAACTTAGAAGTTTTTTCAGTGTTCTACTATGGTGCTTTTAGTGTCTCCGCATACCGCAGAACGCGACATAGCTTTGCAGACGGTAAATATAACCGTTTCAGAGAGAAGAGCTTCCAATGTGACTATCTGGCTTTAAGTCGATTCGATAACAAATGACGAAAACGGAGGGATTTCTCATGTTTTTAGTATATATGAACATTTTTCACATTCTCCCGTGCGAAGCATCTCTTACACTTCCCTACATGCAAAATCGTAAAGCCCTAGCTCATTTCCAAAGCACCAAAGAAAAGTAAATGGTCAATAATCGATAACTAAAACTTGAATTTTACTGTTTCTTACTGGCTCTTACATCAAGTTAGAAGGTTCTTCTGTGTTCTACTATGGTGCTTTTAGTGTCTCCGCATACCGCGGCACGCGACGTAGCTTTGCAGACGGTAAATATAACCGTTTCAGAGAGAAGAGCGGCCAATGTACGTCCTGGCTTTAAGTCGATTCGATAACAAATTACGAAAGCGGACGGATTTCTCAGGTTTTTTCTACATATGAACACTTTTCACATTCTCCCGTGCAACGCGGCTGCTAGTCCTCCTTCAAGCAAAATCTTAAGGACCTAGCTCATGTCCAAGGAACCAAAGCCGGCTAAAAAGTCAATAATCGAAAACTAAAACTTGAATTGTACTACTTCTTACTACATATTACATCAACTTAGAAGCTTCTACTGTGTTCTACTATGGTGCTTTTAGTGTCTCCGCATACCGCACCCAGCGACATAGGTTTGCAGTGGGTAAATGTAACCGTTTCAGAGGGAAGAGCGGCCACTGTGACGATCTGGCTTTAAGTCGATTCGTTAACAATTGACGAACACAGACGGATTTGTCAGGTTTTTACTACATATGAACACTTTTCACATTCTCCCGTGCAACTCGGCTGCTAGTCCTCCTTTCATGCAAAATCTTATAGTCCTACCTCATGTGAAAGGCACCAAAGCCGGCTAAAAAGTCAATAATCGATAACTAAATCTTGAATTGTACTACTTCTTACTGGCTATTGTATGAACTTAGAAGCTTTATCTGTGTTCTACTATGGTGCTTTTAGTGTCTCCGCATACCGCAGCAGTCGACAGAGCTTTGCCGACGATAAATGTAACCGTTTCAGAGAGAAGAGCGGTGAATATGACGATCTGGATTTAAGTCGATTCGATAACAAATGGCGAAAACGGACGGATTTCTCAGGTTTTTACTACACATGAACACTTTTCACATTGTCCCTTGCAACGTGGCTGCTAGTCTTCCTTTCATGCAAAATCTTAAGGTCCTAACTCATGTCCAAGGCACCAAAGCCGGCTAAAAAGTCAATAATCAATAACTAAGACTTGAATTGTACTATTTCTTACTGGCTATTACATCAACTTAGAAGCTTCTTCTGTGTTCTACTATGGTGCTTTCAGTATCTCCGCATACCGCAGCACGCGACATAGTTTTGCAGACGATAAATGTAAGCGTTTCCGAGAGAAAAGCGGCCAATGTGACGATCTGGATTTAATTCGATTCGATAACAAATAACGAAAACGGACGGATTTCTCAGGTTTTTTCTACATATGACACTTTTCACATTCGCCTGTGCAGCGCGGCTGCTAGTCCTCCTTTCATGCAAAATCTTAAAGTCCTAGCTCATGTCCAGTGCACCAAAGCCGGCTAAAAAGTCAATAATCGATAAATGAACTTGAATTGTACTACTTCTTACTGGCATTACATCAACTTAAAAGATTCATCTGTGTTCTACTATGGTGCTTTCAGTATCTCCGCATACCGCAGCACTCGACGTAGCTTTGCAGACGATAAATGTAACGGTTACAGAGAGAAGAGCGGCCAATGTGTCGATCGGGATTTAAGTCGAATTAATAACAAATGACGAAAACGGACGGATTTTTCAGGTTTTTACTACATAAGAACACTTTCACACTCGCCCGTACAACGCGGTTGCTAGTCCTCCTTTCATGCAAAATCGTAAAGTCTTAGCTCATGTCCAGGACACCAACGCTGGATAAAAACTCAATAATCAATAACTAAAACTTGAAATGTACTACATCGTACTGGGTATTACATCAAATTTGAAGCTTCACCTGTGTTCTACTATGGTGCTTTTAGTGTCTCCGGATACCACAGCATGCGACATAGCTTTGCAGACTATAAATGTAACCGTTTCCGAGAGAAGAGCGGCCAATGTGGCGATCTGGATTTAAGTCGATTCGATAACAAATGACGAAAACGAACGGATTTATCAGGTTTTTACCATATATGAACACTTTTCACATTCTCCCGTGCTACGGGGCTGATAGACTTCCGTTCATGTAAAATCTTAAGGTCCTACTTCAAGTGCAATGCTCCAAAGAAGGGTAAAAAGGCAGTAATCGATAACTAAAACTTGAATTGTACTACTTCTTACTGGCTATTACATCAACTTAGTGGCTTCATCTGTGCTCTACTATGCTGCTTTTAGTGTCTCCGCATACCGCAGCACGCGACATAACTTTGCAGACGACAAAACGTAACCGTTTCAGAGAGAAAAGCGGCCAATGTGTCGATCTGGAATTAAGTCGATACGACTTTTTCAGGTTTTTATTACATATGAACACTTTTCACATTCTCCCATGCAACGTGACTGCTAATCTTACTTTCATGCAAAATCTTAAGGTCCTAGCTCATGTCCAAGGCACCAAAGCCGGCTAAAAAGTCAATAATCAATAACTAAAATTTGAATTGTACTACTTCTTACTGGCTATTACATCAACTTATAAGTTTCATCTGTGTTCTACTATGGTGCTATTAGTGTCTCCGGATACCGAAACACGAGACATTGCTTTGCAGACGATAAATGGAACCGTTTCAGAGAGAAGAGCGCCCAATGTATCGATCTGGCTTTAAGTCGATTCGATAACAAATAACGAAACCGGACGGGTTTCTCAGGTTTGTACTACATATGAACACTTTTCACATTCGCTCGTGCAACGCGGCTGCTAGTCCTCCTTTCAAACAAAATCTTAAGGTCCTAGCTCATGTCAATTGCACCAAAGCCGGCTAAAAAGTATAATCGATAACGAAAACTTGAATTGTACTACTTCTTACTGGCTATTACATCAACTTTGAGGCTTCATCTGTGTACTACTATTATAGTTTTAGTGTCTCCGCATACCGAAGCACGCGACATAGCTTTGCAGGCAATAAATGTAATCGTTCCAGAGGGAAGAGCGGCAAATGTGTCGATCTGGATTTAAGTCGATTCGATAACAAATGACGAAAACGGACGAATTTCTCAGATTTTTACTACATATGAACACTTTTCACTTTCGCCCGTGCAACGCGGCTTCTAGTCCTCCTTTCATGCAAAATCGTATAGACGTAGCCCATACCCAGGCCCCAAAGACGGCTAAAAAGTCAAAAATCGATAACTAAAACTTGCATTGTATGACTTCTTACTGTCTATTACATCAACTTAGAAGCTTCATCTGTGTTCTACTATGGCGCTTGTAGTATCGCCGCATACCCCAGGACGCAACATAGCTTTGCAGAAGACAAATGTAACCGTTTCAGAGAGAAGAGCGGCCAATGTACGTCCTGGCTTTAAGTCGATTCGATCACAAGTGACGAACACGGACGGATTTCTCAGGTTTTTACTACATCTGAACACTTTTCACATTCTCCGGTGCAACGCGGCTGCTAGTCCGCCTTTCATGCAAAATCTTAACGTCAAAGCTCATGCCCAAGGCACAAAAAATGCTAAAAAGTCAATAATCGATAACTAAAACGTGAATTGTACAACTTCTTACTGGCTATTACATAAACTTAGAAGCTTTTTCAGTGTTCTACTATGGTGCTTTTTGTGTCTTCGCATACCGCCGCACACGACATAGCTTTGCAGACGATAAATGTAACCGTTTCAGAGAGAAGAGCGGACAATGTAACGTCCTGGCTTTAAGTCATTTCGATAACAATTGACGAAAACGGACGGATTTCTCAGGTTGTTACTAGATATGAACCCATTTCACATTCTACTGTGTAACGCGCCTGCTAGTCCTCCTTTCATGCAAACTCTTAAAATCCTAGCACATGTCCAAGGCACCAAAGCCGGCTAAAAAGTCAATAATCGATACCTAAAACTTGAATTGTACTTTTCTTACTGGGTATTACATCAACTTAGAAGCTACTTCTGTGTTCTACTACGGTGATTTTAGTGACTCCGCATACCGCAACACGCGACATAGCTTTGTAGACGATAAATGTAACCGTTTCAGAAGGTAAGACCGGCCAATGTGACGATCTGGCTTTAAGTCGATTCGATAACAAATGACGAAAACGGACGGATTTCTCAGGTGTTTACTACATATGAACACTTTTCACATTCTCCCGTGCAACGCGGCTGCTAGTCCTCCTTCAAGCAAAATCTTAAGGACCTAGCTCATGTCCAAGGCACCAAAGAAGGGTAAAAAGTCAACAATCGATACCTAAAACTTGAATTATACTACTTCTTACTACATATTACATCAACTTAGAAGCTTCTACTGTGTTCTACTATGGTGCTTTTAGTGTCTCCGCATACCGCACCCAGCGACATAGGTTTGCAGTTTGTAAATGTAACCGTTTCAGAGGGAAGAGCGGCCACTGT
Source organism: Schistocerca gregaria (assembly GCF_023897955.1). Taxonomy (NCBI): domain Eukaryota; kingdom Metazoa; phylum Arthropoda; class Insecta; order Orthoptera; family Acrididae; genus Schistocerca; species Schistocerca gregaria. The sequence continues at coordinate 594,159,628 of NC_064925.1, forward strand.
GACGATCTGGCTTTAAGTCGATTCGATAACAATTGTCGAACACGGACGGATTTGTCAGGTTTTTACTACATATGACCACTTTTCACATTCTCCCGTGCAACGCGGCTGCTAGTCGTCCTTTCATGCAAAATCTTAAGGTCCTAGCTCATGCCCAAGGAACCAAAATAGGCTAAAAAGTCAATAATCGATAACTAAAACGTTAATTGTACTACTTCTTATTGGGTATTACGTCAACTTAGAAGCTACTTCTGTGTTCTACTATGGTGATTGTAGTGTCTCCGCATACCGTAGCTCGCGACATATCATTGGAGAAGTTAAATTTAACCGTTTCATAGGGAAGAGCGGCCAATGTAACGATGTGGCTTTAATTCGATTCGATAACTTTTGACGAAAAAGGACGGATTTCCCAGGTTTTTACTACATATGAACCCTTTTCACATTCTCCCGTGCAACGCGGCTCCTAGTCCTCCTTTCATGCAAAATCTTAAGGTTCCACCTCATGTCGAAGGCACCATAGCCGGCTAAAAATCAATAATCAATAACCATACTTGAATTGTACTGCTTTTTACTGGCTATTACTTTAACTTAGAATCTTCTTCTTTGTTCTACTATGGTGCTTTTAGTGTCTCCGCATACCGCAGCACGCGACATAGCTTAGCAGACGATAAATGTAACCGTTTCAGAGAGAAGAGCGGCCAATGTACGTCCTGGCTTTAAGTCGATTCGATCACAAGTGACGAACACGGACGGATTTCTCAGGTTTTTACTACATATGAACACTTTTCACATTCTCCGGAGCAACGCGGCTGCTAGTCCGCCTTTCATGCAAAATCTTAACGTCAAAGCTCATGCCCAAGGCACAAAAAATGCTAAAAAGTCAATAATCGATAACTAAAACGTGAATTGTACAACTTCTTACTGGCTATTACATAAACTTAGAAGCTTTTTCAGTGTTCTACTATGGTGCTTTTTGTGCCTTCGCATACCGCCGCACACGACATAGCTTTGCAGACGATAAATGTAACCGTTTCAGAGAGAAGAGCGGACAATGTAACGTCCTGGCTTTAAGTCATTTCGATAACAATTGACGAAAACGGACGGATTTCTCAGGTTGTTACTAGATATGAACCCATTTCACATTCTACTGTGTAACGCGCCTGCTAGTCCTCCTTTCATGCAAACTCTTAAGATCCTAGCACATGTCCAAGGCACCAAAGCCGGCTAAAAAGTCAATAATCGATACCTAAAACTTGAATTGTACTTTTTCTTACTGGGTATTACATCATCTTAGAAGCTACTTCTGTGTTCTACTACGGTGATTTTAGTGACTCCGCATACCGCAACACGCGACGTAGCTTTGTAGACGATAAATGTAACCGTTTCAGAGAGAAGAACGGCCAATGTGACGATCTGGCTTTAAGTCGATTCGATAACAAATGACGAAAACGGACGGATTTCTCACGTTTCTACTACATATGAACACATTTCACTTTCTCCCCTGCAACGCGGCCACTAGACTTCCCTTCATGCAAAATGTTAAGGACCTAGCTCATGTCCAAGCACCAAAGAATGGTAAAACGTCAATAATCGATAACAAAAGCTTGAATAGTACTACTTTTTACTGGCTATTACATCAACTTAGAAGGTTCATCTGTGTTTTACTATGATGCTTTAGTGTCTCTGGATAACGTAGCACGCGACATAGCTTTGCAGACGATAAATGTAATCGTTTCAGAGAGAAGAGCGGATAATGTGACGATCTGGCTTTAAGTCGATTCGATAACAAATGACGAAAACGGCCGGATTTCTCAGGTTTTTACTACATATGAACACTTTTCACATTCTCCCGTTGAACGCGGTTGCTAGTTCTCTTTTCATGCAAAATCGTAAAGTCTTAGCTCATGTCCAAGCCACCAAAGCCGGCTAAAAAGTCAATAATCGATAACTAAAATTTTAAGATTACTTCTTCTTACTGGCTATTACATCAACTTAGAAGCTTCATCTATGTTCTACTATGGTGCTTTCAGTATCTCCCCATACAGCAGCACTCGACAGAGCTTTGCCGACGATAAATGTAACCGTTTCAGAGAGAAGAGCGGTGAATATGACGATCTGGATTTAAATCGAATCGATAACAAATGACGAAACCGGACGGATTTCTCAGGTTTTTACTACATATGAACACTTTTCACATTCGCTCGTGCAACGCGACTGCTAGTCCTCCTTTCATACAAAATCTTAAGGTCCTAGCTCATGTCAATTGCACCAAAGCCGGCTAAAAAGTAATAATCGATAACGAAAACTTGAATTGTACTACTTCTTACTGGCTATTACATCAACTTAGAGGTTTCATCTGTGTACTACTATTATGGTTTTAGTGTCTCCGCATACCGCAGCACGCGACATAGCTTTGCAGACGATAAATGTAATCGTTCCAGAGAGAAGAGCGGCCAATGTGTCCATCTGGATTTAAGTCGATTCGATAACAAATGACGAAAACGAACGGATTTATCAGGTTTTTACTATGTATGAACACTTTTCATTTTCTCCCGTGCTACGGGGCTGATAGACTTCCCTTCATGCAAAATCTTAAGGTCCTACCTCAAGTCCAAGGCTATAAAGAAGCGTAAAAAGTCAGTAATCGATAACTAATACTTGAATTGTACTACTTCCTACTGGGTATTACATCAACTTAGAGGCTTCATCTGTGCTCTACTATGCTGCTTTTAGTGTCTCCGGATACTGCAGCACGCGACATAGCTTTGCAGATGACAAAACGTAACCGTTTCAGAGAGAAGAGCGGCCAATGTGGCGATCTGGATTTAAGTCTATTCGATAAGAAATCACGAAAACGAACCGATTTATCAGGTTTTTACTACATATGAAAACTTTTCACATTCCCCTGTGCAACGCGGTTGCTAGTCCTGCCTTTCATGCAAAATCTTAAGGTCCTATTTCATGTCAAAGGCACCAAAGCCGGCTAAAAATTCAATAATCTATAACTTAAACTTGAATTGTACTACTTCTTACTGGCTATTACATTAACTTAGAAGGTTCATCTGTATTGTATTATGGTGCTTTTAGTGTCTCCGTATACCGCAGCACCGGACATAGCTTTGCAGACGATAAATGTAATCGTTTCAGAGAGAAGAGCGGCCAATGTGTCGATCTGGATTTAAGTCGATTCGAAAACAAATGACGAAAACGGTCGAATTTCTCAGATTTTTACTACATATGCAAACTTGTCACTTTCTCCCCTGCAACGCGGCCACTAGACGTCCCTTCATGCAAAATCTTAAGGTCCCAGCTCATGTCCATGCACCAAAGAATGGTAAAACGTCAATAATCGATAACAAAAACTTGAATAGTACTACTTCTAACTGGCTATTACATCAACTTAGAAGGTTCATCTGAGTTTTACTATGATGCTTTTAGTGTCTCCGGATAACGTAGCACGCGACATAGCTTTGCAGACGATAAATGTAATCTTTTCAGAGAGAAGATCGGATAATGTGACGATCTGGCTTTAAGTCGATTCGATAAGAAATGACGAAAACGGACGGATTTCTCAGGTTTTACTACATATTAACACTTTTCACATTCACCCGTGTAGCGCGGCTGCTAGTCCTCCTTTCATGCAGAATCTTAAGGTCCCATCTCATGTCCAACTCACCAAAGCCACCTAAAAAGTCAATAATCGATAGCTAAAACTTGAGTTTTACTACTTCTTCTTGGTTATTACATCAACTTAGAAGGTTCATTTGTGTTTTACTATGATGCTTTTAGTCTCTCCGGATACCGCACCACGCGACATAATTTTGCAGAGGATAAATGTAACTGTGTCAGAGAGAAGAGAGGCCAGTGTGACGATCTGGCTTTAGGTCGATTCGATAACAAATGACGAAAACGGACGGATTCTCAGGTTTTTACTACCTATCAACACTTTTCACATTATGCCGCGCAACGCCGCTGCTAGTCCTCCTTTCATGCAAAGTCTTAAGGTACAATCTAATGTCTAAGGCACCAAAGCCGGCGAAAAAAGTCAATAATCGATAACTAAAACTTGAGTTTTAGTACTTCTTATTGGCTATAACATCAACTAAGAAGGTTCATCTGTGTTTTACTATGATGCTTTTAGTCTCTCCGGATACCGCACCACGCGACATAGTTTTGCAGAGGATAAATGTAACCGTGTCAGAGAGAAGAGAGGCCAATGTGACGATCTGGCTTTAAGTCGATACGATAAAAATTGGCGAAACCGGACAGATTTCTCAGGTTTTTAATACATATGAACTCTTTTCACATTCGCCCGTGCAACGCGGCTTCTAGTCCTCGTTTCAAGTAAAATCGTGAAGTCATAGCTCATGTCCAAGGCACCAAAGCCGGCTAAAAAGTCAATAATCGACAACTAAAACTTGAATTGTATTACTACTTTTTGGCTATTACATCAACTTAGAAGCTACATCTGTGTTCTACTATGGCGCTTTTAGTATCTCCGCATACCGCAGCACACGACATAGCTTTGCAGACGATAAATGTAACCGTTTCAGAGAGAAGAGCGGCCAATCTGACGATCTGGATTTAAGTCGATTCGATAACAAATGATGAAAACGGACGGATTTCTCAGGTTTTTACTACCTATCAACACTTTTCAAATTATCCCGCGCAACGCGGCTGATAGTCGTCCATTCACGCAAAATCCTAAGGTCCTAGCTCATGTCCAAGGCAACAAAGAAGGCTAAAAATTCAATAATCGATAATTAAAACTTGAAGTCTACTACATTTTACTGGCTATTACATAGCCGACTAAAAAGTCAAAAATCGATAACTAAAACTTGAATTGTACTACTTCTTACTGGCTATTACATCGACTTAGAAGCTTCTTCTGTGTTCTACTATGGTGCTTTTAGTGTCTCCGCATACCGCAGGACGCGCCATAGCTTTGCAGACGATAAATGTAACGGTTTCAGAGATATGAGCGGCCAATGAGACGATCTGACATTAAGTCGATTCGATAACAAATGACGAAAACGGACGGACTTCTCAGGTTTTTACTACATATGAACACTATTTACATTCTCCCGTGATACGCGGCTGCTAGTCCTCCTTTCGTGAAAAATCGTAAGGTCCTAGCTCATGTCCAAAGCACCAAAGAGGCTAAAAATTCAATATTCGATAACTAAAACCGGAATTGTACTACATCTTACTGGCTATAACATAACCGGACAAAAAGTCAAAAATCGATAACTACAATTAAAATTGTACTACTTCCTACTGGCTATTACATCAACATATAGCCTTCATCTGTGTTCTGCTATGGTGCTTTTAGTGTCTCCGCATACCGCAGCACGCGACATAGCTTTGCAGACGATAAGTGTAACCGTTTCAGAGAGAAGAGCGACCAATGTGACGATATGGCTTTAAATCGATTTGGTAAAAAATGACGAAAATGGACGGATTTCACAGGTTTTTACTACATATGAACACTTTTCACTTTCTCCCGTGCAACGCAGCTGCTAGTTCTCCTATGATGCAAAATTTTAAGGTCGTAGCTCATGTCCAAGGCCTCAAAGCCAGCTAAAAAGTCAATAATCGATATCTAAAACGTTATTGTACTACTTCTTACTGGCTATTACATCTACTTAGAAGTTTCATCTGTGTTCTACTATGGTGCTGTTAGTGTCTCCGCATACCGCAGCACGCGACATAGCTTTGCAGACGATAAATGTAACCGTTTCAGAGAGAAGAGCGACCAATGTGACGATCTGGCTTTAAGTCGATTTGATCAGAAATGACGAAAACGGACGGATTTCTCAGGTTTTTACTACAGATGAACACTTTTCACATTCTCCCGTGCAACGCAGCTGCTAGTCCTCCATTGATGCAAAGTCTTAAGGTCCTAGCTCATGTCCAAGACCCCAATGCCAGCTAAAAAGTCAATAATCGATATCTAAAACGTTATTGTACTACTTTCTACTGGCTATTACATCAACTTAGAAGATTAATCATTGTTCAACTATGGTGCTGTTAGTGTCTCCGCAAACCGCAGCACGCGACATAGCTTTGCAGACGATAAATGTAACCGTTTCAGAGAGAAGAGCGACCAATGTGACGATCTGGCTTTAAGTCGATTTGATAAGAAATGACGAAAACGAACGGTTTTCTCAGGTTTTTACTACATATGAACACTTTTCACAATCTCCCGAGCAACGCAGCTGCTAGTCCTCCTTTGATGCAAAGTCTTAAGGTCCTAGCTCATGTCCGAGAGCCAAAAGCCAGTTAAAAGTCAATAATCGATATCCAAAACGTTATTGCACTACTTCTTGCTGGCTATTACATCAACTTAGAAGTTTCATCAGTGTTCTACTATCGTGCTGTTAGTGTCTCTGCATACCGCAGCACGCGACATAGCTTTGCAGACGATAAATGTAACCGTTTCAGAGAGAGGAGCGACCAATGTGACGATCTGGCTTTAAGTCGATTTGATAAGAAATGACGAAAATGGACGGATTTCTCAGGTTTTTACTACATATGAACACTTTTCACATTCTCCCGTGCAGCGCAGCTGCTAGTTCCCCTTTGATGCAAAATCTTAAGGTCCTAGCTCATGTCCAATACCCCAAAGCTAGCTAAAAAGTCAATAATCGATATATATAACGTTATTGTACTACATCTTACTGGCTGTTACATCAACTTAGAAGTTTCATCTGTTTTCTACTATGGTGCTGTTAGTGTCTCCGCATACCGCAGCACGCGACATAGCTTTGCAGACGATAAATGTAACCGTTTCAGAGAGAAGAGCGACCAATGTGACGATCTCACTTTAAGTCGATTTGATAAGAAATGACGAAAACGGACGGATTTCTCAGTTTCTTAATACATATGAACACTTTTTACTTTCTCTAGTGCAACGCAGCTGCTAGTTCTCCTTTGATGCAAAATCTTAAGGTCCTAGCTCATGTCAAAGTCCCCAAAGCCAGCTAAAAAGTCAATAGTCGATATCTATAACGTTATTGTACTACTTCTTACTGGCTATTACATCAAATTAGAACTTTCATCAGTGTTCTACTATGGTGCTGTTAGTGTCTCCGCATACCGCAGCACGCGACATAGTTTTGCAGACGATAAATGTAACCGTTTCAGAGAGAAGAGCGACCAATGTGACGATCTGGCTTTAAGTCGATTTGATCAGAAATGACGAAAACGGATGGATTTCTCAGGTTTATACTACACATGAACACTTTTCACATTCTCCCGTGCAACGCAGCTGCTAGTCCTCCTTTGATGCAAAGTCTTAAGGTCCTAGCTCATGTCCAAGACCCCAATGCCAGCTAAAAAGTCAATAATCGATATCTAAAACGTTATTGTACTACATTTGCTGGCTATAACTTCAACTTAGAAGATTCATCAGTGTTCTACTATGGTGCTGTTAGTGTCTCTGCATATCGCAGCACGCGACATAGCTTTGCAGACGATAAATGTGACCGTTTTCAGAGAGAAGAACGACCAATATGATGACCTGGCTTTAAGTCGATTTGATAAGAAATGACGAAAACTGACGGATTTCTCAGGATTTTACTACATATGAACACTTTTCACATTCTCCCGGGCAACGCAGCTGCTAGTCCTCCTTTGATGCAAAATCTTAAGGACCTAGCTCATGTCCAATTCCCCAAAGCCAGCTAAAAAGTCAATAATCGATATCTAAAACGTTATTGTACCACTTCTTACTGACAATTACATCAACTTGGAAGTTTCATCTGTGTTCTACTATGGTGCTGTTAGTGTCTCCGCATACCGCAGCACGCGACATAGCTTTGCAGACGATAAATGTAACCTTTTCAGAGAGGAGAGCGTCCAATGTGACGTCCTGGCTTTAAGTCGATTTGATAAGAAATTACGAAAACGGACGGATTTCTCAGGTTTTTACTGCATGTGAACACTTTGCACATTCTCCCGTGCAACGGAGCATCTAGTCCTCCTTTGATGCAAAATCTTAAGGTCCTAGCTCATGTCCAATCCCCCAAAACCAGCTAAAAGTGAATAATCGATATCTAAAACGTTATTTTACTACTTCTTACTCGCTATTACATCAACTTGGAAGTTTCATCTGTGTTCTACTATGGTGCTGTTAGTGTCTCCGCATACCGCAGCACGCGACATAGCTTTGCAGATGATAAATGTAACAGTTTCAGAGAGAAGAGCGACTAATGTGACGATCTGGCTTTAAGTCGACTTGATAAGAAATGACGAAAACTGACGGATTTCTCAGGTTTTTACTACATATGAACACTTTTCACATTCTCCCGTGTAACGCAGCTGCTAGTCCTCCTTTGATGCAAAATCTTAAGGCCCTAGCTCATGTCCAAGGCCCCAAAGCCAGCTAAAAAGTCAATAATCGATATCTAAAACTTTATTGCACTACGTCTTACTGGCAATTACTACAACTTAGAAGCTTCTTCTGTGTTCTACTATGGTGCTGTTAGTGTCTCGGCATACCGCAGCGCGCGACATAGCTTTGTAGGCGATAAATGTTACCGTTTCAGAGAGAAGAGCGGCCAATGTGACGTTCTGGCTTTAAGTCGATTTGATAAGAAACGACGCAAACGGACGGATTTCTCAGGTTTTTACTACATATGAACACTTTTCACATTCTCCCGTGCAACGCAGCTGCTAGTCCTCCTTTGATGCAAAGTCTTAAGGTCGGAGCTCATGTCCAAGGCCCCAAAGCCAGCTAAAAAGTCAATAATCGATATATAAAACGTTATTGTACTACTTTTTGCTGGCTATCACATGAACATAGAAGTTTCATCTGTGTTCTACTATGGCGCTGTTAGTGTTTCCGCATACCGGAGCACGCGACATAGCTTTGCAGACGATAAATGTAACCGTTTCAGAGAGAAGAGCGCCGAATGTGACGTTCTGCCTTTAAGTCGATTTGATAAGGATTGACGAAAACTGACGGATTTCTCAGGTTTTTACTACATATGAACACTTTTCAAATTCTCCCATGCAACGCAGCTGCTAGTCCTCCTTTGATGCAATGTCGTAAGGTCCTAGCTCATGTCCAAGACCCCAAAGCCAGCTAAAAAGTCAATAATCGATATCTAAAATGTTATTGTACTACTTCTTACTGGCTATTACATCAACTTAGAAGTTTCATCAGTGTTCTGCTATGGTGCTTTTAGTGTCTCCGCAAACCGCAGCACAAGATATAGCTTTGCAGACGATAAATGTAACCGTTTCAGAGAGAAGAGCGACCAATGTGACGATCTGGCTTTAAGTCGATTTGATAAGAAATGACGAAAACGGACGGATTTCTCAGGTTCTTAATACATATGAACACTCTTCACTTTCTCCCGTGCAACGCAGTTGCTAGTTCTCCTTTGATGCAAAATCTTAAGGTCCTATCGCATGTCCAAGGCCCCAAAGCATGCTAAAAAGCCAATAATCGATATCTAAAACGTTATTGTACTACTTCGTACTGGCTATTACATCAACTTGGAAGTTTCATCTGTGTTCTACTATAGTGCTGTTAGTGTCTCCGCATACCGCAGCACGCGACATAGCTTTGCAGACGATAAATGTAACCGTTTCAGAGAGAATAGCGAACAATATGACGATCTGGCTTTAAGTCGATTTGATAAGAAATGACGAAAACGAACGGATTTCTCGGGTTTTTACTACATATGAACACTTATCACATTCTCCCGTGCAACGCAGCTGCTGGTCCTCCTTTGATGCAAAGTCTTAAGTTCCTAGCTCATGTCCAAGACCCAAAAGCCAGCTAAAAAGTCAATAGTCGATATCCAAAACGTTATTGTACTACTTCTTACTGGCAATTACATCAACTTAGAAGCTTCTTCTGTGTTCTACTATGGTGCTGTTAGTGTCTCGGCATACCAAAGCAAGCGACATAGCTTTGTAGGCGATAAATGTTAGCGTTTCAGAGAGAAGAGCGCCCAATGTGACGTTCTGGCTTTAAGTCGATTTGATAAGAAATGACGAAAACGGAAGGATTTCTCAGGATTTTACTACATATGAACACTTTTCACATTCTCCCGGGGAACGCAGCTGCTAGTCCTCCTTTGATGCAAAATCTTAAGGTCCTTGCTCATGTCCAATTCCCCAAAGCCAGCTAAAAAGTCAATAATCGATATCTAAAACGTTATTGCACTACTTCTTACTGGCAATTACATCAACTTGGAAGTTTCATCTGTGTGCTACTATGGTGCTGTTAGTGTCTCCGCATACCGCAGCACGCGACATACCTTTGCAGACGATAAATGTAACCTTTTCAGAGAGAAGAGCGTCCAATGTGACGTCCTGGCTTTAAGTCGATTTGATAAGAAATAACGAAAACGGACGGATTCCTCAGATTTTTACTACATATGAACACTTTTCACATTCTCCCGTGCAACGCAGCTGCTAGTCCTCCTTTGATGCAAAATCTTAAGGCCCTAGCTCATGTCCAAGGCTCCAAAGCCAGCTAAAAAGTCAATAATCGATATCTAAAACGTTATTGCACTACTTCTTACTGGCAATTACTACAACTTAGAAGCTTCTTCTGTGTTCTACTATGGTGCTGTTAGTGTCTCGGCATACCGCAGCACGCGACATAGCTTTGTAGGCGATAAATGTTACCGTTTCAGAGAGAAGAGCGGCCAATGTGTCGTTCTGGCTTTAAGTCGATTTGATAAGAAATGACAAAAACGGACGGATTTCTCAGGTTTTTACTACATATGAACACTTTTCACATTCTCCCGTGCAACGCAGCTGCTAGTCCTCCTTTGATGCAAAGTCTTAAGGTCCTAGCTCATGTCCAAGACCCCAAAGCCAGCTAAAAAGTCAATAATCGATATCTAAAACTTTATTGTACTACTTCTTACTGGCTATTACATCAACGTAGAAGTTTCATCTGTGTTTTAGTATGGTGCTGTTAGTGTCTCCGCATACCGTAGCACGCGACATAGCTTTCCAGACGGTAAATGTAACCAATTCAGAGAGAAGAGCGGCCAATTTGACGATCTTACTTTAAGTCGATTCGATAACAAATGATGAAAACGAGCGGATTTCTCAGGTTTTTACTACATATGAACACTTTTCACACTCTCCTTTGCAACGCGGCTGCTAGTCCTCCTTTCATGCAAAATCGTAAGGTCCTAGCTAATGTCCAAGTCACCAAAGAATCAAAAAACGATAACTATGTCTTGAATTGTACTGCGTCTTACTGGCTATTAGATCAACTTAGAAGCGTCTTATGTGTTCTGCCATGCTGCTTTTAGTCTCTCCGCATACCGGAGCACGCGACATAGCTTTGCAGACGATAAATGCAACCGTTTCAGAGAGAAGAGCGGCCAATTTGACGATCTTACTTTAAGTCGATTCGATAACTAATGACGAAAATAAACGGATTTCTCAGGTTTTTACTACATATGAAACCTTTTCACATTCTCCCGTGCAACGCGGCTGCTAGTCCTCATTTCTTCAAAAATCTTAAGGTTCTAGCACATGTCCAAGGCACCAAAGAAGGGTAAAAAGTCAATAATCGGTAACTAAAATTTGAATTGTACTGCTTCTTACTGGCTATTACTTCAACTTAGAAGCTTCTTCTGTGTTTTACTATGGTGCTTTTAGTGTCTCCGCATGCCGCATCACGCGACATAGCTTCGCAGACGATAAATGTAGCCGTTTCAGAGAGAAGAGCGGCCCATGTGACGATCTAGCTTTAAGTCGATTCGATAACAAATGGCGAAAACGTACGGATGTCTCAGGTTTTTACAACATATGGACACTTTTCACATTCTCCCGTGCAACGCGCCTGCTAGTCCTCCTATCATGCAAAATGTTAAGGTCCTAGCTCATGTCAAAGGCATCTAAGAAGAGTAAAAAGTCAATAATCGATAACTAAAACTTGAATTGTACTCCTTCTTACTGGGTATTAGATCAACTTAGAAGCATCTTATGTGTTCTGCCATGCTGCGTTTAGTCTCTCCGCATACCGGAGCACGCGACATAGCTTTGCAGACGATAAATGTACCCGTTTCAGAGAGAAGAGCGGCCAATTTGACGATCTTACTTTAAGTCGATTCGATAACAAATGATGAAAACGAACGGATTTCTCAGGTTTATACTGCATATGAACACTTTTCACATTCTCCTTTGCAACGCGGCTGCTAGTCCTCCTTTCATGCAAAATCGTAAGGTCCTAGCTAATGTCCAAGTCACCAAAGAATCAAAAATCGATAACTAAATCTTGAATTGTACTGCGTCTTACTGGCTATTAGATAAACTTAGAAGCCTAATATGTGTTCTGCTATGCTACCTTTAGTCTCTCCGCATACCGGAGCACGCGACATAGCTTTGCAGACGGTAAATGTAACAGTTTCAGAGAGAATAGCGGCCAATGTGACGATATAGCTTTAAGCCGATGAGATAACAAATGCCGAAAACGGACTGATTTCTCAGGATTTTACAACATATAAACACTTTTCACACTCTTTCGTGCAACGCGGTTGCTAGACCTCCATTCATGCAAAACCTTAAGGTCCTAGCTTATGTCCAAGGAATCAAAGAAGAGAAAAACTCAATAATTGATAGCTATAACTTTAATTGTACTACTTCTTATTGGCCAATACATCAACTTAGAATCTTCATCTGTGTTCTACTATGGTGCTTTTAGTGTCTCCGCATGCCGCAGCACGCGACATAGCTTTGAAGACGATAAGTACAACCGTGTCAGAGAGAAGAGCGGCCAATGTGACGATCTGGCTTTAAGTCGATTCGATAACAAATGACGAAAACGGACGGATTTCTCAGGTTTTTACTACATATGAAACCTTTTCACATTCTCCCGTGCAACGAGGCTGCTAGTCCTCCTTTCTTCAAAATTCTTAAGGCTCTAGCACATGTCCAAGGCACCAACGAAGGGTAAAAAGTCAATAATCGGTAACTAAAATTTGAATTGTACTGCTTCTTACTGGCTATTACTTCAACTTAGAAGCTTCTTCCGTGTTTTACTATGGTGCTTTTAGTGTCTCCGCATACCGCATCACGCGACACAGCTTTGCAGACGATTAATGTAGCCGTTTCAGAGAGAAGAGCGGCCAATGTGACGATCTGGCTTTAAGTCGATTCGATAACAAATGGCGAAAACGGACGGATTTCTCAGGTTTTTACTACATATGAACACTTTTCACATTCTCCCGTGCAATGCAACTGATAGTCCTCGTTTCATGTAAAATCTTAAGGTCCTATCTTATGTCCAAGGCACCAAAGAAGGGTAAAAAAGTCATTAATCGATAACTAAAACTGGAATTGTACTGTTTCTTACTGGCCATTACATCAGGTTAGAAACTTCTTCTAAGTTGCACTATGGTGCTTTCAGTGTCTCCGCATACCGCAGCACGCGACATAGCTTTGCAGACGATAAATGTAACGGTTTAGCGAGAAGAGCGGCCAATGTGACGATCTGGCTTTAAGTCTATTCGATAACAAATGACGAAAACCGACGGATTTCCAAGGTTTTTGCTACATATGAACACATTTCATATTCTCCCGTGGAACGCGTCTGCTATTGATCCTTTCATGCAAAATCTTAAGGTCCTAGCTTATGTCCAAGTCACCAAAGCCGGCTTAAAAGTCAATAATCGATAATTAAAACTTGGTTTGTACCACTTCTTACTGGCTAATACATCAACTTAGAAGCTTCATCTGTGTTCTACTATGGTTCTTTTAGCGTCTCCGCATACCGCAGCACGCGACATAGCTTTGCAGACGATAAATGCATCCGTTTCAGAGAGAAGAGTTGAAAATGTGGCGATCTTGCTGTAAGTCGATTCAGTAACATATGATGAAAACGGACGGATTTCTCAGGTTTTTACTACATATGAACACTTTTCACATTCTCCCGTGACACGTGGCTGCTAGTCCTCAATTCATGCAAAATCTTAAGTGCCTACCTCATGTCCAAGGCACCAAAGCCGGCTAAAAAGTCAATAATCGATAACTAAAACTTGAATTGTACTACTTCTTACTGTCTATTACATCCACTTAGAAGCTTCATCTGTGTTCTACTATGGAGCTTTTAGTGTCTCCGCATGCCGCAGCACGTGACTTAGAATTGCAGACGATAATTGTGACCGTTTCAGAGAGAAGAGCGGCCAATGTGACGATCTGGGTTTATGTCGATTCGATAACAAATGACGAAAACGGATAGTTTTCACAGATTTTTACTACATGTGAACACTTTTCACATTCTCCCGTGCAACGCGGCTGCTAGTCCTCCGTTCATGCAAAATCGTAAGGGCCTACCTCATGTCCAAGGCACCAAAGCCGTCTAAAAAGTGAATAATCGATAGTTAAAACTGGAATTGTACCACTTCTTACTAGCTAATACATCAACTTAGAAGCTTCATCTATGTTCCACTATGGTGCTTTTAGTGTCCCCTCATACCGCGGCACGCGACACAGCTTTGCGGACGATAAATGTAACCGTTTCAGAGAGAAGAGCGGCCAATATGACGATCTGACATTAAGTCGATTGGATAACAAATGACGAAAACGGATGGATTTCACAGATTTTTATTACATGTGAACACTTTTCACATTCTCCCGTGCAACGTGGCTGCTAGTCCTCCTTTCATGGAAAATCTTAAGGTCCTAGCACATATCAAAGGCACCAAAGCTAGGTAAAAAGTCAATGATCGATAACTAATACTTGAATTGTACTACTTCTTACTGGTTATTACATCAACTTAGAAGCTTCATCTGTGTTCTACTAAGTGCATTTAGTGTTTCCGCATACCGCAGCACGCGACATAGGTTTGCAGACGATAAATGTAACCGTTTAGAGAGACGAGCGGCTAATGTGACGATCTGGCTTTAAGTCGATTCCATAACAAACGACGAAAACGGACGGATTTCTCAGGTTTTTACCATATATGAACACTTTTCACATTCTCCCGTTCAACGAGGATGCTACCCCTCCTTTCATGCAAAATCTTAAGTTCCTAGCTCATGTCCAAGGCACGAAAGAGGGGTGAATAGTCAATAATCGATAACTAAAACATGAATTGTACTACTTGTTACTGTGTATCACACCAACGTAGAAGGTTCATCTGTGTTATACTATGGTGCTTTTAGTGTCTCTGCACATCGCAGCATGCGACACAGTTTTGCAGACGATAAATGTAACCGTTTCAGAGAGAAGAGCGGCCAATGTGACGATCTGGCTTTAAGTCGATTCGTTATGAAATGACGGAAACGGACGGATTTCTCAGGTTTTTACTACATATGAACACTTTACACTCTCTCTCGTGCAACGCGGCTGCTAGAACTCCTTTCATGCAAAATCTTCAGGTCCTAGTTCATGTCCAAGGCACCTAAGAAGGGTAAAAAGTCAATAATCGAAAACTAATGCTCGAATTGTACTGCTTCTTACTGGCTATTACATGAACGTAGAAGCTTCATCTGTGTTCTACTATGGTGTTTTTAGTGACGCCGCATACCGCAGCGCTCGACATAGCTTTGCAGACGAGAAATGTATCCGTTTCAGAGAGAGGAGCGGCCAATGTGACGATCTGGCTTTAAGTCGAAACGATAACAAATAACGAAAATGGACGGTTTTCTCAGGTTTTGACTTCATATGAACACTTTTCACAATCTCCCGTGCAAAGCGACTGCTAGTCCTCCTTTAATGCAGAATCTTAAGGTGATTGCTGATGTCCAAGGCACCAAAGCCGGCTAAAAAGTCAATAATCCATAGCTAAAACTTGAATTGTACTACTTCTTACTGGCTATTACATCAACTTGGAAGCTACATCTGTGTTCTACTATGGTGCTTTTAGTGTTTCCGCATACCGCAGCACGCGACACAGCTTTGCAGACGATAAATGTAACCGTTTCAGAGAGAAGAGCGGCCAATGTGGTGATCTGGCTTCAAGTCGATTCGAAAACAAATGACGAAAACGGACGGATTTCTCAGGTTTATGCTACATACGAACACGTTTCACATTCACCCATGCAAAGTGGCTCCCAGTCCTCCATTCAGGCTAAATCGTAAGGTCCTAGCTCATGTCCAATGCACCAAAGTAGGGTAAAAAGTCAATAATCGATAACTAAAACATGAATTTACTACCTCTTACTGGCTATTACATCAACTTAGAAGCTTCATCTGTGTTCTACCATGGTGCTTTTAGTGTCTCCGCATAACGCAGAGCGTGACATAGCTTTGCAGACAATAAATGTAACCGTTTCAGAGAGAAGAGCGGACAATGTGACGATCTGGCTTTAAGTCGATTCGAAAACAAATGACGAAAACGGACGGATTTCTCAGGTTTATGCTACATATGAACACTTTTCACATTCTCCCGTGCAACGCGGCTGCCAGTCCTCCTTTCATGCAAAATCTTAAGGTCCTAGCCCATGTCCAAAGCACCAAAGAAGGGTAAAAAGTCAATAATCGGTAAGTGAAACTTGAATTGTACTACTTGTTACTGGCTATTACATCAACTTAGGACCTTCATCTGTGTTCTACTATGGTGCTTTTAGTGTCTATGCATACCGCAGCACGCGACATAGCTTTGCAGACGATAAATGTAACCGTTTCAGATAGAAGAGCGTCCAATGTGACGATCTGGCTTTTAGTCGATTCGATAACAAATGACGAAAACGGACGGATTTCTCAGGTTTTTACTACATATGAACACTTTCCACATTCTCCCGTGCAACGCGGCTACGAGTCCTCCTTTCATGCTAAATCGTAAGATCCTAGCTCATTTCCAAGGCAGCAAAGAAGGGTAAAAAGTCAATAATCGAAAACTAAAACTTGAATTGTGCTGCTTATTACTGGCTATTACATCAACTTAGTAGCCTATTATGTGTTTTGCTATGCTGCTTTTAGTGTCTCCGAATACCGCAGCACGTGACATAGCTCTACAGACGATAAATGTAACCGTTTCAGAGAGAAGAGCGGCCAATGTGACGATCTGGCTTACAGTCGATTCGAAAACAAATGACGAATACGGACGGATTTCTCAGGTTTATGCTTCATATGAACACTTTTCACATTCACCCATGCAACGCTGCTGCCAGTCCTCCTTTCATGCAAAATCTTAAGGTCCTAGCTCATGCCCAAGGCACACAAGCCGCCTAAAAAGTCAATAATCGATAACTGAAACTTGAATTTTACTGCTTCTTACTGGCTATTACATTAACTTAGAAGCTTCTTCTGTTTTCTACTATGGTGCTTTTAGTCTCTCCGCATACTGCAGCACGCGACATAGATTTGCAGACGATAAATGTAACCGTTTCAGCGAGAAGAGCGGCTAATGTGACGACCAGGTTTTAGTCGATTCGTTATGAAATGACGGAAACGGACGGATTTCTCAGGTTTTTACTACATATGAACACTTTTCACATTCCCCCGTACAACGCGGTTCCTAGTCCTCCTTTCATACAAAATCTTAAGGTCCAAGCTCATGTCCAAGTCACCAAATAAGAGTAAAATGTCAATAATCGATAACTAAAATCTAAATTGAACTGTTTCGTACTGGCTATTACATCAACTTAGAAGCTTCTTCTGTGTTCTACTATGGTGCTTTTAGTGTCTCCGCATACCGCAGAACGCAACATAGCTTTGCAGACGATAAATGTAACCGTTTCAGAGAGAAGAGCCCCCAATGTGACGATCTGGCTTTAAGTCAATTCGATAAAAAATGACGAAAGTGGATGAATTCCTCAGGTTTTTATTACATATGAACACTTTTCACATCCTCCAGTGCAACGCGCCTGCTAGTCCTTCTTTAATGCAAAATCTTAAGGTCCTAGGTCATGCCCAAGGCACACAAGCCGCCTAAAAAGTCAATAATCGTGTACAAAAGCTTGAATTGTACTGCTTCTTTTGCCTATTACATCAAGTTAGATATTTCTTCTGTGTTCTACTATGGTGCTTTTAGTGTCACCGCATTCCGCAGCACGCAACATAGATTTGCAGACGATAAATGTAATCGTTTCAGCGAGAAGAGCGGCCAATGTGAGGATCAAGCTTAAGTCGTTACGTTATCAAACTTGAATTGTACCATTTCTTGCTTTCTATTACATCAATTTTAAAGCTTCATCTGTGTTCTACTATGGTCCTTTTAGTGTCTCCGCATACAGCAGCACGCGACATAGCTTTGCAGACGTTAAATGTAACCGTTTCAGAGAGAAGAGCATCCTACGTGAGGATCTGGCTTTAAGTCGATTCGGGAAAAAAGGATAAAACGGAAGAATTTCTCATGTTTTTACTACATATGAACACTTTTCAGATTCTCACGTGCAACGCGTCAGTTAGTCCTCGTTTCATGCAAAATCTTAAGGCCCTAGCTCCAGTCCAAGGCACGAAAGTCGGGTAAGAGTCAATAATCGATAACTAACACTTGAATTGTTCTACTTCATACTTTCTATTACATCAGCTTCGAAGATTCATCTGTGTTCTACTATGGTGCTTTTAGTGTCTCCGAATACCGCAGCACGCGATATAGCTTTGCAGACGATAAATGTAACCGTTTCAGGGAGAAGAGCGGCCAATGTGACGATCTGGCTTTCAGTCGTTTCGACAACAAATGACGGAAACGGACGGATTTCTCAGGTGTTTACTACATATGATCACTTTTCACATTCTACCGTGCAACGCAGCTACTAGTCCTCCTTTCATGCAAAATCTTAAGGCATTAGCTCACGTCCAAGGCACCAAAGCCGGCTAAAAAGTCAATAATCGATAACTAAAACATGAATTGTACCACTTCTTACTGGCTATTACATCAACTAAGAAGCTTCTTCTGGTTTCTATGGTGTTTTTAGTGTCTCCGCATACCGCACGCAGCGACATAGCTTTGCAGACGGTAAATATAATCGTTTCAGAGGGAAGAGCGGCCAATGTGACGATCTGGCTTTAAGTCGATTCGACAAAAATTGACGAAAACATACCGATTTCTCAGGTTTTCACTACATATGAACACTTTTCACATTCACCTCAGTAACGCGGCTGCTAGTTTTCCTTTCATGCAAAATCTTAAGGACCTAGCTCATGTCCAAGGCACCAAAGCCGGCTAAAAAGACAATAACCGAAAACTAAAACTTGAATTGTACTACTTCTTACTGGGTATTACATCAACTTAGAAGCTTCTTCTGTTTCTACGGTGCTTTTAATGTCTCCGCATACCGCACCCAGCGACATAGGTTTGCAGACGGTAAATTTAACCGTTTCAGAGGGAAGAGCGGCCAATGTGATGATCTGGCTTTAAGTCGATTTGATAACAATGACGAAAACGGACGGACGTCTCAGGTTTTTACAACATATGAAAACTTTTCACATTTTCCCGTGCAACGCGGCTGCTAGTCCTCCTTTAATGCTAACATTAAGGTCCTAGCTCATGTCCAAGGGACTAAAGCCGGCTAAAAAGTCAATAATCGAAAACTAACACTTGAATTCTACTACCACTTACTACCTATTACATCAAATTAGAAGCTTCTACTGTGTTCTACTATGGTGCTTTTAGTGTCTCCGCATACCGCAGCATGCGACATAGCTTTGCAGATGATAATTGTAATCGTTTCAGGGAGAAGAGCGGCCAATGTGACGATCTGGCTTTAAGTCGATTTGATCAGAAATGACGAAAACGGACGGATTTCTCAGGTTTTTACTACATATGAACACTTTTCACATTCACCCGTGTAACGCGGCTGTTAGTCCTCCTTCCACGCAAAATCTTAAGGTCCTAGCTCATGCCCTAGGCACCAAAGCCGGCTAAAAAGTCAATAATCGATAATAAAACGTGAATTGTACTACTTCTTACTGGCTATTACATAAACTCAAAAGTTTTTTCAGTGTTCTACTATGGTGCTTTTAGTGTCTCCGCGTACCGGAGAACGCTACATAGCTTTGCAGACGATATATGTAACCGTTTCAGAGAGAAGAGCCGCCAATGTGACGATCTGGCTGTAAGTCGATTCGATAACAAATGACGTAAACGGAGGGATTTCTCAGGTTTTTACTATATATGATCATTTTTCACATTCTCCCGTGCAATGCGGCTGCTAGTCCTCCTTTCATGCAAAATCTTAAGGTCCTAGCTCATGTCCAACGCACCAAAACCGGCTAAAAAGTCAATAACCGATACCTAAAACTTGAATTGTACTACTTCTTACTGGCTATTACATGAACTGAGAAGCTTCATCTGTATTCTACTATGACGCTTTTAGTGTTTTCGCTTACCGCAGCACGCGACATAGCTTTGCAGACGGTAAATATAACCATTTCAGAGAGAAGAGCACCGAATGTACGTCCTGGCTTTAAGTCGATTCGATAACAAATGACGAAAAGTGCCGGATTTCTCAGGTTTTTACTACATATGAACACTTTTTTACATTGTCCCGTGCAACGCGGCTAATAGTCCTCCTTTCATGCAAAAACTTAAGGTCCTAGCTCATGTACAAGGCATCAAAGCAGGCTAAATAGTGAATAATCGATAACGAAAACTTGAATTGTACTACTTCTTACGGGCTATTACATTAACTTAGAAGCTTCTTCTGTGTTGTACTATGGTGCTTTAAGTGTCTATGCATACTGCACCCAGCGACATAGCTTTGCAGACGAATAATATAACCGTTTCAGAGGTAAGAGCGACCAATGTGACGATCTGGCTTTAAGTCGATTCGACAACAATTGACGAAAACATACGGATTTCTCAGGTTTTCACTACATATGAACACTTTTCACATTCACCCTAGTAACGCGGCTGCTAGTCCTCCTTTCACGCAAAATCGTAAGGTCCTAGCTCATGCCCAAGGCACCAAAGCCGGCTACAAAGTCAATAATCGATAGCTAAAACGCGAATTGTACTACACCAAACTGGCTATTACATAAACTTAGAAGTTTCTTCAGTGTTCTACTATGGTGCTTTTAGTATCTCCGCATACCGCAGCACGCGACACAGCTTTGCAGACGGTAAATTTAACCGTTTCAGAGGGAAGAGCGGCCAATGTGACGATCTGGCTTTAAGTCGATTTGATAACAATGACGAAAACGGAGGGATTTCTCAGGTTTTTACTACATATGAACACTTTTCACATTTTCCCGTTCAACGCGGCTGCTAGTCCTCCTTTCATGCAAAATCTTAAGGTCCTAGCTCATGTCCAAGGAACCAAAGAAAGGTAAATTGTCAATAATCGAAAACTAAAACTTGAATTGCAGTACTTCTTACTGGCTATTACATCAACTTAGAAGCTTCATCTGTGTTCTACTATGGTGCTTTTAGTGTCTCCGCATGCCGCAGCATGCGACATAGCTTTGCAGATGATAATTGTAATCGTTTCATTGAGAAGAGCGGCCAATGTGATGATCTGGTTTTAAGTCCTTTCGATAACAAATGACGAAAAGGGCCGGATTTCTCAGGTTTTTACTACTTATGAACACTTTTTACATTGTCCCGTACAACGCGGCTAATAGTCCTCCTTTCATGCAAAAACTTAAGGTCGTAGCTCATGTACAAGGCACCAAAGCAGGCTAAAAAGTGAATAATCGATAACGAAAACTTGAATTGTACTACTTCTTACGGGTTATTACATTAACTTAGAAGCTTCTTCTGTGTTGTACTATGGTGCGTTAAGTGTCTATGCATACTGCACCCAGCGACATAGCATTGCAGACGATCAATAAAACCGTTTCAGAGGGAAGAGCGGCCAATGTGACAATCTGGCTTTATGGCGATTCGATAAGAAATAACGAACACGGTCGGATTTCTCAGGTTTTCACTACATATGAACACTTTTCACATTCACCCGTGTAACGCGGCTGCTAGTCCTCCTTTCACACAAAATCTTAAGGTCCTAGCTCATTCCCAAGGCACCAAAGCCGGCTAAAAAGTCAATAATTGATAGCTAAAACGTGAATTGTGCTACTTCTTACTGGCTATTACATAAACTTAGGAGATTGTTCAGTGTTCTACTATGGTGCTTTTAGTGTCTCCGCATACCGCAGAACGCGACATAGCTTTGTAGACGGTAAATATAACCGTTTCAGAGAGAAGAGCCCCCAATGTGACTATCTGGCTTTAAGTCGATTCGATAACAAATATACGAAAACGGAGGGATTTCTCATGTTTTTGGTATATATGAACATATTTCATATTATCCCGTGCGAAGCGGCTCTTACACTTCCCTACATGCAAAATCGTAAAGTCCTAGCTCATTTCCAAAGCACCAAAGAAAATTAAATGGTCAATAATCGATAACTAAAACTTGAATTTTACTGTTTCTTTCTGGCTCTTACATCAACTTAGAAGCTTCTTCTGTATTCTACTATGGTGCTTTTAGTGTCTCCGCATACCGCAGGACGCGTCATAGCTTTGCAGACGGTAAATATAACCGTTTCAGAGAGAAGAGCGGCCAATGTACGTCCTTGCTTTAAGTCGATTAGATAACAAATTACGAAAACGGACGGATTTCTCAGGTTTTTACTACATATGAACACTTTTCAACTTCTCCCGTGCAACGCAGCTGCTAGTCCTCCTTTGATGCAAAATCTTAAGGCCCTAGCTCATGTCCAAGGCCCCAAAGCCAGCTAAAAAGTCAATAATCGATATCTAAAACGTTATTGCACTACTTCTTACTGGCAATTACTACAACTTAGAAGCTTCTTCTGTGTTCTACTATGGTGCTGTTAGTGTCTCGGCATACCGCAGCACGCGACATAGCTTTGTAGGCGATAAATGTTACTGTTTCAGAGAGAAGAGCGGCCAATGTGACGTTCTGGCTTTAAGTCGATTTGATAAGAAATGACAAAAACGGACGGATTTCTCAGGTTTTTACTACATATGAACACTTTTCACATTCTCCCGTGCAACGCAGCTGCTAGTCTTCCTTTGATGCAAAGTCTTAAGGTCCTAGCTCATGTCCAAGACCCCAAAGCCAGCTAAAAAGTCAATAATCGATATCTAAAACTTTATTGTACTACTTCTTACTGGCTATTACATCAACTTAGAAGTTTCATCTGTGTTTTAGTATGGTGCTGTTAGTGTCTCCGCATACCGTAGCACGCGACATAGCTTTCCAGACGGTAAATGTAACCAATTCAGAGAGAAGAGCGGCCAATTTGACGATCTTACTTTAAGTCGATTCGATAACAAATGATGAAAACGAGCGGATTTCTCAGGTTTTTACTACATATGAACACTTTTCACACTCTCCTTTGCAACGCGGCTGCTAGTCCTCCTTTCATGCAAAATCGTAAGGTCCTAGCTAATGTCCAAGTCACCAAAGAATCAAAAAACGATAACTATGTCTTGAATTGTACTGCGTCTTACTGGCTATTAGATCAACTTAGAAGCGTCTTATGTGTTCTGCCATGCTGCTTTTAGTCTCTCCGCATACCGGAGCACGCGACATAGCTTTGCAGACGATAAATGCAACCGTTTCAGAGAGAAGAGCGGCCAATTTGACGATCTTACTTTAAGTCGATTCGATAACTAATGACGAAAATAAACGGATTTCTCAGGTTTTTACTACATATGAAACCTTTTCACATTCTCCCGTGCAACGCGGCTGCTAGTCCTCATTTCTTCAAAAATCTTAAGGTTCTAGCACATGTCCAAGGCACCAAAGAAGGGTAAAAAGTCAATAATCGGTAACTAAAATTTGAATTGTACTGCTTCTTACTGGCTATTACTTCAACTTAGAAGCTTCTTCTGTGTTTTACTATGGTGCTTTTAGTGTCTCCGCATGCCGCATCACGCGACATAGCTTCGCAGACGATAAATGTAGCCGTTTCAGAGAGAAGAGCGGCCCATGTGACGATCTAGCTTTAAGTCGATTCGATAACAAATGGCGAAAACGTACGGATGTCTCAGGTTTTTACAACATATGGACACTTTTCACATTCTCCCGTGCAACGCGCCTGCTAGTCCTCCTATCATGCAAAATGTTAAGGTCCTAGCTCATGTCAAAGGCATCTAAGAAGAGTAAAAAGTCAATAATCGATAACTAAAACTTGAATTGTACTCCTTCTTACTGGGTATTAGATCAACTTAGAAGCATCTTATGTGTTCTGCCATGCTGCGTTTAGTCTCTCCGCATACCGGAGCACGCGACATAGCTTTGCAGACGATAAATGTACCCGTTTCAGAGAGAAGAGCGGCCAATTTGACGATCTTACTTTAAGTCGATTCGATAACAAATGATGAAAACGAACGGATTTCTCAGGTTTATACTGCATATGAACACTTTTCACATTCTCCTTTGCAACGCGGCTGCTAGTCCTCCTTTCATGCAAAATCGTAAGGTCCTAGCTAATGTCCAAGTCACCAAAGAATCAAAAATCGATAACTAAATCTTGAATTGTACTGCGTCTTACTGGCTATTAGATAAACTTAGAAGCCTAATATGTGTTCTGCTATGCTACCTTTAGTCTCTCCGCATACCGGAGCACGCGACATAGCTTTGCAGACGGTAAATGTAACAGTTTCAGAGAGAATAGCGGCCAATGTGACGATATAGCTTTAAGCCGATGAGATAACAAATGCCGAAAACGGACTGATTTCTCAGGATTTTACAACATATAAACACTTTTCACACTCTTTCGTGCAACGCGGTTGCTAGACCTCCATTCATGCAAAACCTTAAGGTCCTAGCTTATGTCCAAGGAATCAAAGAAGAGAAAAACTCAATAATTGATAGCTATAACTTTAATTGTACTACTTCTTATTGGCCAATACATCAACTTAGAATCTTCATCTGTGTTCTACTATGGTGCTTTTAGTGTCTCCGCATGCCGCAGCACGCGACATAGCTTTGAAGACGATAAGTACAACCGTGTCAGAGAGAAGAGCGGCCAATGTGACGATCTGGCTTTAAGTCGATTCGATAACAAATGACGAAAACGGACGGATTTCTCAGGTTTTTACTACATATGAAACCTTTTCACATTCTCCCGTGCAACGAGGCTGCTAGTCCTCCTTTCTTCAAAATTCTTAAGGCTCTAGCACATGTCCAAGGCACCAACGAAGGGTAAAAAGTCAATAATCGGTAACTAAAATTTGAATTGTACTGCTTCTTACTGGCTATTACTTCAACTTAGAAGCTTCTTCCGTGTTTTACTATGGTGCTTTTAGTGTCTCCGCATACCGCATCACGCGACACAGCTTTGCAGACGATTAATGTAGCCGTTTCAGAGAGAAGAGCGGCCAATGTGACGATCTGGCTTTAAGTCGATTCGATAACAAATGGCGAAAACGGACGGATTTCTCAGGTTTTTACTACATATGAACACTTTTCACATTCTCCCGTGCAATGCAACTGATAGTCCTCGTTTCATGTAAAATCTTAAGGTCCTATCTTATGTCCAAGGCACCAAAGAAGGGTAAAAAGTCATTAATCGATAACTAAAACTGGAATTGTACTGTTTCTTACTGGCCATTACATCAGGTTAGAAACTTCTTCTAAGTTGCACTATGGTGCTTTCAGTGTCTCCGCATACCGCAGCACGCGACATAGCTTTGCAGACGATAAATGTAACGGTTTAGCGAGAAGAGCGGCCAATGTGACGATCTGGCTTTAAGTCTATTCGATAACAAATGACGAAAACCGACGGATTTCCAAGGTTTTTGCTACATATGAACACATTTCATATTCTCCCGTGGAACGCGTCTGCTATTGATCCTTTCATGCAAAATCTTAAGGTCCTAGCTTATGTCCAAGTCACCAAAGCCGGCTTAAAAGTCAATAATCGATAATTAAAACTTGGTTTGTACCACTTCTTACTGGCTAATACATCAACTTAGAAGCTTCATCTGTGTTCTACTATGGTTCTTTTAGCGTCTCCGCATACCGCAGCACGCGACATAGCTTTGCAGACGATAAATGCATCCGTTTCAGAGAGAAGAGTTGAAAATGTGGCGATCTTGCTGTAAGTCGATTCAGTAACATATGATGAAAACGGACGGATTTCTCAGGTTTTTACTACATATGAACACTTTTCACATTCTCCCGTGACACGTGGCTGCTAGTCCTCAATTCATGCAAAATCTTAAGTGCCTACCTCATGTCCAAGGCACCAAAGCCGGCTAAAAAGTCAATAATCGATAACTAAAACTTGAATTGTACTACTTCTTACTGTCTATTACATCCACTTAGATGCTTCATCTGTGTTCTACTATGGAGCTTTTAGTGTCTCCGCATGCCGCAGCACGTGACTTAGAATTGCAGACGTTAAATGTGACCGTTTCAGAGAGAAGAGCGGCCAATGTGACGATCTGGGTTTATGTCGATTCGATAACAAATGACGAAAACGGATAGTTTTCACAGATTTTTACTACATGTGAACACTTTTCACATTCTCCCGTGCAACGCGGCTGCTAGTCCTCCGTTCATGCAAAATCGTAAGGGCCTACCTCATGTCCAAGGCACCAAAGCCGTCTAAAAAGTGAATAATCGATAGTTAAAACTGGAATTGTACCACTTCTTACTAGCTAATACATCAACTTAGAAGCTTCATCTGTGTTCCACTATGGTGCTTTTAGTGTCCCCTCATACCGCGGCACGCGACACAGCTTTGCGGACGATAAATGTAACCGTTTCAGAGAGAAGAGCGGCCAATATGACGATCTGACATTAAGTCGATTGGATAACAAATGACGAAAACGGATGGATTTCACAGATTTTTATTACATGTGAACACTTTTCACATTCTCCCGTGCAACGTGGCTGCTAGTCCTCCTTTCATGGAAAATCTTAAGGTCCTAGCACATATCAAAGGCACCAAAGCTAGGTAAAAAGTCAATGATTGATAACTAATACTTGAATTGTACTACTTCTTACTGGTTATTACATCAACTTAGAAGCTTCATCTGTGTTCTACTAAGTGCATTTAGTGTTTCCGCATACCGCAGCACGCGACATAGGTTTGCAGACGATAAATGTAACCGTTTAGAGAGACGAGCGGCTAATGTGACGATCTGGCTTTAAGTCGATTCCATAACAAACGACGAAAACGGACGGATTTCTCAGGTTTTTACCATATATGAACACTTTTCACATTCTCCCGTTCAACGAGGATGCTACCCCTCCTTTCATGCAAAATCTTAAGTTCCTAGCTCATGTCCAAGGCACGAAAGAGGGGTGAATAGTCAATAATCGATAACTAAAACATGAATTGTACTACTTGTTACTGTGTATCACACCAACGTAGAAGGTTCATCTGTGTTATACTATGGTGCTTTTAGTGTCTCTGCACATCGCAGCATGCGACACAGTTTTGCAGACGATAAATGTAACCGTTTCAGAGAGAAGAGCGGCCAATGTGACGATCTGGCTTTAAGTCGATTCGTTATGAAATGACGGAAACGGACGGATTTCTCAGGTTTTTACTACATATGAACACTTTACACTCTCTCTCGTGCAACGCGGCTGCTAGAACTCCTTTCATGCAAAATCTTAAGGTCCTAGTTCATGTCCAAGGCACCGAAGAAGGGTAAAAAGTCAATAATCGAAAACTAATGCTCGAATTGTACTGCTTCTTACTGGCTATTACATGAACGTAGAAGCTTCATCTGTGTTCTACTATGGTGTTTTTAGTGACGCCGCATACCGCAGCGCTCGACATAGCTTTGCAGACGAGAAATGTATCCGTTTCAGAGAGAGGAGCGGCCAATGTGACGATCTGGCTTTAAGTCGAAACGATAACAAATAACGAAAATGGACGGTTTTCTCAGGTTTTGACTTCATATGAACACTTTTCACAATCTCCCGTGCAAAGCGACTGCTAGTCCTCCTTTAATGCAGAATCTTAAGGTGATTGCTGATGTCCAAGGCACCAAAGCCGGCTAAAAAGTCAATAATCCATAGCTAAAACTTGAATTGTACTACTTCTTACTGGCTATTACATCAACTTGGAAGCTACATCTGTGTTCTACTATGGTGCTTTTAGTGTTTCCGCATACCGCAGCACGCGACACAGCTTTGCAGACGATAAATGTAACCGTTTCAGAGAGAAGAGCGGCCAATGTGGTGATCTGGCTTCAAGTCGATTCGAAAACAAATGACGAAAACGGACGGATTTCTCAGGTTTATGCTACATACGAACACGTTTCACATTCACCCATGCAAAGTGGCTCCCAGTCCTCCATTCAGGCTAAATCTTAAGGTCCTAGCTCATGTCCAATGCACCAAAGTAGGGTAAAAAGTCAATAATCGATAACTAAAACATGAATTTACTACCTCTTACTGGCTATTACATCAACTTAGAAGCTTCATCTGTGTTCTACCACGGTGCTTTTAGTGTCTCCGCATAACGCAGAGCGTGACATAGCTTTGCAGACAATAAATGTAACCGTTTCAGAGAGAAGAGCGGACAATGTGACGATCTGGCTTTAAGTCGATTCGAAAACAAATGACGAAAACGGACGGATTTCTCAGGTTTATGCTACATATGAACACTTTTCACATTATCCCTTGCAACGCGGCTGCCAGTCCTCCTTTCATGCAAAATCTTAAGGTCCTAGCCCATGTCCAAAGCACCAAAGAAGGGTAAAAAGTCAATAATCGGTAAGTGAAACTTGAATTGTACTACTTGTTACTGGCTATTACATCAACTTAGGACCTTCATCTGTGTTCTACTATGGTGCTTTTAGTGTCTATGCATACCGCAGCACGCGACATAGCTTTGCAGACGATAAATGTAACCGTTTCAGATAGAAGAGCGGCCAATGTGACGATCTGGCTTTTAGTCGATTCGATAACAAATGACGAAAACGGACGGATTTCTCAGGTTTTTACTACATATGAACACTTTCCACATTCTCCCGTGCAACGCGGCTACGAGTCCTCCTTTCATGCTAAATCGTAAGATCCTAGCTCATTTCCAAGGCAGCAAAGAAGGGTAAAAAGTCAATAATCGAAAACTAAAACTTAAATTGTGCTGTTTATTACTGGCTATTACATCAACTTAGTAGCCTATTATGTGTTTTGCTATGCTGCTTTTAGTGTCTCCGAATACCGCAGCACGTGACATAGCTCTACAGACGATAAATGTAACCGTTTCAGAGAGAAGAGCGGCCAATGTGACGATCTGGCTTACAGTCGATTCGAAAACAAATGACGAATACGGACGGATTTCTCAGGTTTATGCTTCATATGAACACTTTTCACATTCACCCATGCAACGCTGCTGCCAGTCCTCCTTTCATGCAAAATCTTAAGGTCCTAGCTCATGCCCAAGGCACACAAGCCGCCTAAAAAGTCAATAATCGATAACTGAAACTTGAATTTTACTGCTTCTTACTGGCTATTACATTAACTTAGAAGCTTCTTCTGTTTTCTACTATGGTGCTTTTAGTCTCTCCGCATACTGCAGCACGCGACATAGATTTGCAGACGATAAATGTAACCGTTTCAGCGAGAAGAGCGGCTAATGTGACGACCAGGTTTTAGTCGATTCGTTATGAAATGACGGAAACGGACGGATTTCTCAGGTTTTTACTACATATGAACACTTTTCACATTCCCCCGTACAACGCGGTTCCTAGTCCTCCTTTCATACAAAATCTTAAGGTCCAAGCTCATGTCCAAGGCACCAAAGAAGAGTAAAATGTCAATAATCGATAACTAAAATCTAAATTGAACTGTTTCGTACT
Source organism: Schistocerca gregaria (assembly GCF_023897955.1). NCBI lineage: Eukaryota > Metazoa > Arthropoda > Insecta > Orthoptera > Acrididae > Schistocerca > Schistocerca gregaria. The sequence continues at coordinate 594,189,294 of NC_064925.1, forward strand.
GGCTATTACATCAACTTAGAAGCTTCTTCTGTGTTCTACTATGGTGCTTTTAGTGTCTCCGCATACCGCAGAACGCGACATAGCTTTGCAGACGATAAATGTAACCGTTTCAGAGAGAAGAGCCCCCAATGTGACGATCTGGCTTTAAGTCAATTCGATAAAAAATGACGAAAACGGATGAATTCCTCAGGTTTTTATTACATATGAACACTTTTCACATCCTCCAGTGCAACGCGCCTGCTAGTCCTTCTTTAATGCAAAATCTTAAGGTCCTAGGTCATGCCCAAGGCACACAAGCCGCCTAAAAAGTCAATAATCGAGTACAAAAGCTTGAATTGTACTGCTTCTTTTGCCTATTACATCAAGTTAGATATTTCTTCTGTGTTCTACTATGGTGCTTTTAGTGTCACCGCATTCCGCAGCACGCAACATAGATTTGCAGACGATAAATGTAATCGTTTCAGCGAGAAGAGCGGCCAATGTGAGGATCAAGCTTAAGTCGTTACGTTATCAAACTTGAATTGTACCATTTCTTGCTTTCTATTACATCAATTTTAAAGCTTCATCTGTGTTCTACTATGGTCCTTTTAGTGTCTCCGCATACAGCAGCACGCGACATAGCTTTGCAGACGTTAAATGTAACCGTTTCAGAGAGAAGAGCATCCTACGTGAGGATCTGGCTTTAAGTCGATTCGGGAAAAAAGGATAAAACGGAAGAATTTCTCATGTTTTTACTACATATGAACACTTTTCAGATTCTCACGTGCAACGCGTCAGTTAGTCCTCGTTTCATGCAAAATCTTAAGGCCCTAGCTCCAGTCCAAGGCACGAAAGTCGGGTAAGAGTCAATAATCGATAACTAACACTTGAATTGTTCTACTTCATACTTTCTATTACATCAGCTTCGAAGATTCATCTGTGTTCTACTATGGTGCTTTTAGTGTCTCCGAATACCGCAGCACGCGATATAGCTTTGCAGACGATAAATGTAACCGTTTCAGGGAGAAGAGCGGCCAATGTGACGATCTGGCTTTCAGTCGTTTCGACAACAAATGACGGAAACGGACGGATTTCTCAGGTGTTTACTACATATGATCACTTTTCACATTCTACCGTGCAACGCAGCTACTAGTCCTCCTTTCATGCAAAATCTTAAGGCATTAGCTCACGTCCAAGGCACCAAAGCCGGCTAAAAAGTCAATAATCGATAACTAAAACATGAATTGTACCACTTCTTACTGGCTATTACATCAACTAAGAAGCTTCTTCTGGTTTCTATGGTGTTTTTAGTGTCTCCGCATACCGCACGCAGCGACATAGCTTTGCAGACGGTAAATATAATCGTTTCAGAGGGAAGAGCGGCCAATGTGACGATCTGGCTTTAAGTCGATTCGACAACAATTGACGAAAACATACCGATTTCTCAGGTTTTCACTACATATGAACACTTTTCACATTCACCTCAGTAACGCGGCTGCTAGTTTTCCTTTCATGCAAAATCTTAAGGACCTAGCTCATGTCCAAGGCACCAAAGCCGGCTAAAAAGTCAATAACCGAAAACTAAAACTTGAATTGTACTACTTCTTACTGGGTATTACATCAACTTAGAAGCTTCTTCTGTTTCTACGGTGCTTTTAATGTCTCCGCATACCGCACCCAGCGACATAGGTTTGCAGACGGTAAATTTAACCGTTTCAGAGGGAAGAGCGGCCAATGTGATGATCTGGCTTTAAGTCGATTTGATAACAATGACGAAAACGGACGGACGTCTCAGGTTTTTACAACATATGAAAACTTTTCACATTTTCCCGTGCAACGCGGCTGCTAGTCCTCCTTTAATGCTAATATTAAGGTCCTAGCTCATGTCCAAGGGACTAAAGCCGGCTAAAAAGTCAATAATCGAAAACTAACACTTGAATTCTACTACCACTTACTACCTATTACATCAAATTAGAAGCTTCTACTGTGTTCTACTATGGTGCTTTTAGTGTCTCCGCATACCGCAGCATGCGACATAGCTTTGCAGATGATAATTGTAATCGTTTCAGGGAGAAGAGCGGCCAATGTGACGATCTGGCTTTAAGTCGATTTGATCAGAAATGACGAAAACGGACGGATTTCTCAGGTTTTTACTACATATGAACACTTTTCACATTCACCCGTGTAACGCGGCTGTTAGTCCTCCTTCCACGCAAAATCTTAAGGTCCTAGCTCATGCCCTAGGCACCAAAGCCGGCTAAAAAGTCAATAATCGATAATAAAACGTGAATTGTACTACTTCTTACTGGCTATTACATAAACTCAAAAGTTTTTTCAGTGTTCTACTATGGTGCTTTTAGTGTCTCCGCGTACCGGAGAACGCTACATAGCTTTGCAGACGATATATGTAACCGTTTCAGAGAGAAGAGCCGCCAATGTGACGATCTGGCTGTAAGTCGATTCGATAACAAATGACGTAAACGGAGGGATTTCTCAGGTTTTTACTATATATGATCATTTTTCACATTCTCCCGTGCAATGCGGCTGCTAGTCCTCCTTTCATGCAAAATCTTAAGGTCCTAGCTCATGTCCAACGCACCAAAACCGGCTAAAAAGTCAATAACCGATACCTAAAACTTGAATTGTACTACTTCTTACTGGCTATTACATGAACTGAGAAGCTTCATCTGTATTCTACTATGACGCTTTTAGTGTTTTCGCTTACCGCAGCACGCGACATAGCTTTGCAGACGGTAAATATAACCATTTCAGAGAGAAGAGCACCGAATGTACGTCCTGGCTTTAAGTCGATTCGATAACAAATGACGAAAAGTGCCGGATTTCTCAGGTTTTTACTACATATGAACACTTTTTTACATTGTCCCGTGCAACGCGGCTAATAGTCCTCCTTTCATGCAAAAACTTAAGGTCCTAGCTCATGTACAAGGCATCAAAGCAGGCTAAATAGTGAATAATCGATAACGAAAACTTGAATTGTACTACTTCTTACGGGCTATTACATTAACTTAGAAGCTTCTTCTGTGTTGTACTATGGTGCTTTAAGTGTCTATGCATACTGCACCCAGCGACATAGCTTTGCAGACGAATAATATAACCGTTTCAGAGGTAAGAGCGACCAATGTGACGATCTGGCTTTAAGTCGATTCGACAACAATTGACGAAAACATACGGATTTCTCAGGTTTTCACTACATATGAACACTTTTCACATTCACCCTAGTAACGCGGCTGCTAGTCCTCCTTTCACGCAAAATCGTAAGGTCCTAGCTCATGCCCAAGGCACCAAAGCCGGCTACAAAGTCAATAATCGATAGCTAAAACGCGAATTGTACTACACCAAACTGGCTATTACATAAACTTAGAAGTTTCTTCAGTGTTCTACTATGGTGCTTTTAGTATCTCCGCATACCGCAGCACGCGACACAGCTTTGCAGACGGTAAATTTAACCGTTTCAGAGGGAAGAGCGGCCAATGTGACGATCTGGCTTTAAGTCGATTTGATAACAATGACGAAAACGGAGGGATTTCTCAGGTTTATACTACATATGAACACTTTTCACATTTTCCCGTTCAACGCGGCTGCTAGTCCTCCTTTCATGCAAAATCTTAAGGTCCTAGCTCATGTCCAAGGAACCAAAGAAAGGTAAATTGTCAATAATCGAAAACTAAAACTTGAATTGCAGTACTTCTTACTGGCTGTTACATCAACTTAGAAGCTTCATCTGTGTTCTACTATGGTGCTTTTAGTGTCTCCGCATGCCGCAGCATGCGACATAGCTTTGCAGATGATAATTGTAGTCGTTTCATTGAGAAGAGCGGCCAATGTGATGATCTGGTTTTAAGTCCTTTCGATAACAAATGACGAAAAGGGCCGGATTTCTCAGGTTTTTACTACTTATGAACACTTTTTACATTGTCCCGTACAACGCGGCTAATAGTCCTCCTTTCATGCAAAAACTTAAGGTCGTAGCTCATGTACAAGGCACAAAAGCAGGCTAAAAAGTGAATAATCGATAACGAAAACTTGAATTGTACTACTTCTTACGGGTTATTACATTAACTTAGAAGCTTCTTCTGTGTTGTACTATGGTGCGTTAAGTGTCTATGCATACTGCACCCAGCGACATAGCATTGCAGACGATCAATAAAACCGTTTCAGAGGGAAGAGCGGCCAATGTGACAATCTGGCTTTATGGCGATTCGATAAGAAATAACGAACACGGTCGGATTTCTCAGGTTTTCACTACATATGAACACTTTTCACATTCACCCGTGTAACGCGGCTGCTAGTCCTCCTTTCACACAAAATCTTAAGGTCCTAGCTCATTCCCAAGGCACCAAAGCCGGCTAAAAAGTCAATAATTGATAGCTAAAACGTGAATTGTGCTACTTCTTACTGGCTATTACATAAACTTAGGAGATTGTTCAGTGTTCTACTATGGTGCTTTTAGTGTCTCCGCATACCGCAGAACGCGACATAGCTTTGTAGACGGTAAATATAACCGTTTCAGAGAGAAGAGCCCCCAATGTGACTATCTGGCTTTAAGTCGATTCGATAACAAATATACGAAAACGGAGGGATTTCTCATGTTTTTGGTATATATGAACATATTTCATATTATCCCGTGCGAAGCGGCTCTTACACTTCCCTACATGCAAAATCGTAAAGTCCTAGCTCATTTCCAAAGCACCAAAGAAAATTAAATGGTCAATAATCGATAACTAAAACTTGAATTTTACTGTTTCTTTCTGGCTCTTACATCAACTTAGAAGCTTCTTCTGTATTCTATTATGGTGCTTTTAGTGTCTCCGCATACCGCAGGACGCGTCATAGCTTTGCAGACGGTAAATATAACCGTTTCAGAGAGAAGAGCGGCCAATGTACGTCCTTGCTTTAAGTCGATTAGATAACAAATTACGAAAACGGACGGATTTCTCAGGTTTTTACTACATATGAACACTTTTCACATTCTCCCGTGCTACGCGGCTAATAGTCCTCCTCTCATGCAAAATCTTAATGTCCTAGCTGCTGTACAAGGCACCAAAGCCGGGTGAAAAGTGAATAATCGATAACGAATACTTGAATTGCACTACTTCTTACTGGCTATGACATCAACTTAGAAGCTTCATATGTGTTCTAGTATAGTGCTTTTAGTGTCTCCGCATTACATAGCTCGCGACCTATCTTTGGAGACGATAAATATAACGGTTTCAGAGGGAAGAGCGGCCAATGTAACGACCTGGCATTAAGTCGATTCGATAACAATTGAAGAAAACATACGGATTTCTCAGGTTTTCAATACATATGAACCCTTTTCACATTCTCCCATGCAACGCGGCTGCTAGTCCTCCTTTCATGCAAAATCTTATGATTCCACCACATGTCCAAGGAACCAAAGCCGGCTAAAAATCAATAATTGATAACCAATACTTGAATTGTACTGCTTCTTACTGGCTATTACTTCAACTTAGAAGTTTCTTCTGTGTTCTATTATGTTTGCTTTTAGCCTCACCGCATACAGCAATAAGTGACATAGCTTTGCAGACGATAAATGTAACCGTTTCAGGGAGAGGATCGTTAAATGTGACGATGTGTCTTTAAGTCGATTCGATAACAAATGACGAAAATGGACGGATTTCTCAGGTTTTTACTACATATGAACACTTTTTACATTCTCCCGTGCAACGCGGCTAATAGTCCTCCTTTAATGCAAAATCTTAAGGTCCTAGCTCATGTACAACTCACCAAAGCCAGCTAAAAAGTGAATAATCGATAACGAAAACTTTGAATTGTACAACTTCTTGTGGGCTATTACATTAACTTAGAAGCTTCGTCTGTGTTGTACTATGGTGCCTTAAGTGTCTATGCATACTGCACCCAGCGACATAGCTTTGCAGACGACAGATAAAACCGTTTCAGTGAGAAGAGCCGGCAATGTGACGATCTCGCTATAAGTCGATTCTATAACAAATGACGAACACGGATGGATTTCTGAGGTTTTTACTACATATGAACACTTTTCACATTGTCCCGTGCAATGCGGCTGCTAGTCGTCCTTTCATGCAAAATCTTTAGGTCCTAGCTCATGCCCAAGGCACCAAAGCCGGCTAAAAAGTCAATAATCGAAAACTAAAACTTGAATTGTACTACTTCTTACTACATATTACATCAACTTAGAAGCTTCTACTGTGTTCTACTATGGTGCCTTTAGTGTCTCCGCATACCGCACCCAGCGACATAGGTTTGCAGTGGGTAAATGTAACCGTTTCAGAGGGAATAGCGGCCACTGTGACGATCTGGCTTTAAGTCGATTCGATAACAATTGTCGAACACGGACGGATTTGTCAGGTTTTTACTACATATGAACACTTTTCACATTCTCCCGTGCAACGCGGATGCTAGTCGTCCTTTCATGCAAAATCGTAAGGTACTAGCTCATGCCCAAGGCACAAAATGGTTCAAATGGCTCTGAGCACTATGGGACTCAACTGCTGTGGTTATTAGTCCCCTAGAACTTAGAACTACTTAAACCTAACTAACCTAAGGACATCACACACATCCACGCCCGAGGCAGGATTAAAAACCTGCGCCTAGAACCGCGAGACCACCGCGGCCGGCCCCAAGGCACAAAAAAAGGCTGAAAAGTCAATAATCGATAACTAAAACGTTAATTGTACTACTTCTTATTGGGTATTACGTCAACTTAGAAGCTACTTCTGTGTTCTACTATGGTGATTGTAGTGTCTCCGCATACCGAAGCACGCGACATAGCTTTGCAGACGGTAAATTTAACCGTTTCAGAGAGAAGACCGGCCAATGTGACGATCTGGCTTTAAGTCGATTCGGCAACAATTGACGAAAACATACCGATTTCTCAGGTTTTCCCTACATATGAACACTTTTCACATTCACTCCAGTAACGCGGCTGCTAGTTTTCCTTTCATGCAAAATCTTAAGGACCTAGCTCATGTCCAAGGCACAAAAGCCGGCTAAAAAGTCAATAACCGAATACTAAAACTTGAATTGTACTACTTCTTACTGGGTATTACATCAACTTAGAAGCTTCTTCTGTGTTCTACGGTGCTTTTAGTGTCTCCGCATACCGCACCCAGCGACATAGGTTTGCAGACGGTAAATTTAACCGTTTCAGAGGGAAGAGCGGCCAATGTGATGATCTGGCTTTAAGTCGATTTGATAACAATGACGAAAACGGACGGACTTCTCAGGATTTTACTACATATGAACACTTTTCACATTCTCCCGTGCAATACGGCTGCTAGTCCTCCTTTCATGCAAAATCTTAAGGTCCTAGCTCATGTCCAAGGCACCAAAAAAGTCTAAAAGGTCAATAATCGAAAACTAAAACTTGAAGTGCAGTAGTTCTTACTGGCTATTACATCAACTTAGAAGCTTCATCTGTGTTCTACTATGGTGCTTTTAGTGTCTCCGCATACCGCAGCATGCGACGTAGCTTTGCAGATGATAATTGTAATCGTTTCAGGGAGAAGAGCGGCCAATGTGACGATCTGGATTTAAGTCGATACGACTTTCTCAGGTTTTTATTACATATGAACGCTTTTCACATTCTCCCATGCAACGTGACTGCTAATCTTACTTTCATGAAAAATCTTAAGGTCCTAGCTCATGTTCAAGGCACCAAAGCCGGCTAAAAAGTCAATAATCAATAACTAAAACTTGAATTGTACTACTTCTTACTGGCTATTACATCAACTTATAAGTTTCATCTGTTTTCTACTATGGTGCTATTAGTATCTCCGGATACCGAAGCACGCGACATAGCTTTGCAGACGATAAACGTAACCGTTTCAGAGAGAAGAGCGGCCAACGTGTCGTTCTGGATTAAAGTCGATTCGATACCAAATGACGAAAACGGACGGATTTCTCAGGTTTTTACTACATATGAACATTTTTCACAATCGCCCGTGCAACGCGGCTGATAGACTTCCCTTCATGTAAAATCTTAAGGTCCTACCTCAAGTCCAAGGCTCCAAAGAAGGGTAAAAAGTCAGTAACCGATAACTAAAACTTGAATTGTACTACTTCTTACTGGCTATTACATCAACTTAGAGGCCTCATCTGTGCTCTACTATGCTGCTTTTAGTGTCTCCGGATACCGCAGCACGCGACATAGTTTTGCAGACGTGAAAACGTAAACGTTTCAGGGAGAAGAGCGGCCAATGTGTCGATCTGGATTTAAGTCGATACGACTTTCTCAGGTTTTTATTACATATGAACACTTTTCACATTCTCCCATGCAACGTGACTGCTAATCATACTTTTATGCAAAATCTTAAGGTCCTAGCTCATGTTCAAGGCACCAAAGCCGGCTAAAAAGTCAATAATCAATAACTAAAATTTGAAATGTACTACTTCTTACTTGCTATTACGTCAACTTATAAGTTTCATCTGTGTTCTACTATGGTGCTATTAGTATCTCCGGATACCGAAACACGAGACATTGCTTTGCAGACGATAAATGTAACCGTTTCAGAGAGAAGAGCCCCCAATGTATCGATCTGGCTTTAAGTCGATTCGATAACAAATAACGAAACCGGACGGATTTCTCAGGTTTTTACTACATATAAACACTTTTCACATTCGCTCGTGCAACGCGGCTGCTAGTCCTCCTTTCATACAAAATCTTAAGGTCCTAGCTCATGTCAATTGCACCAAAGCCGGCTAAAAAGTAATAATCGATAACGAAAACTTGAAATGTACTACTTCTTACTGGCTATTACATCAACTTAGAGGCTTCATCTGTGTACTACTATTATGGTTTTAGTGTCTCCGCATACCGCAGCACGCGACATAGCTTTGCAGACGATAAATGTAATCGTTCCAGAGAGAAGAGCGGCAAATGTGTCGATCTGGATTTCAGACGATTCGATAACAAATGACGAAAACGGACGAATTTCTCAGATTTTTACTACATATGAACACTTTTCACATTCTCCCGTGCATCGTGGCCACTAGCCTTCACTTCATGAAATATCTTAAGGCCCTAACTCATGTCCAAGCGCCAAAGAAGGGTAAAAAGTCAATAATCGATAGCTAAAACTTCAATTCTACTACTTCTTACTGGCTATTACATAAACTTAGAAGTTTGATCTGTATTCTTCTATGGTGCTTTTAGTGTCGGTGCATACCACAGCACGCGACCTATCTTTGCAGACGATAAATGTAGCCGTTTCAGAGAGAAGAGCGGCCAAAAGACGATCTGGTGTTAAGTCGATTCGATAACAAATGACGAAAACGGACGGATTTCTCAGTTTCTTACTACATATGAACACTTTTTCGCCCGAGGAACGCGGCTGCTAGTCCTCCTTTCATGCAAAATCCAAAGGTCCTAGCAAATGTCCAAGGCACCTAAGTCTGCTAAAAAGTCAATAATCGATAACTAAAACCTGAATTGTACTACTTCTTACTGGCTATAACATCAACTTATAAGTTTCATCTGTGTTCTACTATGGTGCTATTAGTATCTCCGGATACCGAAACACGAGACATTGCTTTGCAGACGATAAATGTAACCGTTTCAGAGAGAACAGTACCCAATGTATCGATCTGGCTTTAAGTCGATTCGATAACAAATGACGAAAACGGACGGATTTCTCAGGTTTTTACTACATATGAACACTTTTCACATTCGCTCGTGCAACGCGGCTGCTAGTCCTCCTTTCATGCAAAATCGTATAGTCCTACCTCATGTCAAAGGCACCAAAGCCCGCTAAAAAGTCAATAATCGATAACTAAATCTTGAAATGTACTACTTCTTACTGGCTATTATATCAACTTAGAAGCTTTATCTGTGTTCTACTATGGTGCTTTTAGTGTCTCCGTATACCGCAGCACGCGACAGAGCTTTGCAGACGATAAATGCAACCGTTTCAGAGAGAAGACCGGCCAATGTGACGATGTGGCTTTAAGTCGATTCGATAACAAATGACGAAAACAGACGGATTTCTCAGGTTTTTACTACATATGAACACTTTTCACATTCGCCCGTGCAACGCGGCTGCTAGTCCTCCTTTCCTGCAAAATAGTATAGACGTAGCCCATATCCAAGGCACCAAAGCCGTCTAAAAAGTCAATAATCGATAACTAAAACTTGCATTGTATGACTTCTTACTGGCTATTACATCAACTTAGAAGCTTTATCTGTGTTCTACTATGGTGCTTTTAGTGTCTCCGTATACCGCAGCACGCGACATAGCTTTGCAGACGATAAATGTAACCGTTTATGAGAGAAGTGCGGCTAATTTGACGATATGGCTTTAATTCGATACGATAACAAATGACGAAAACGGACAAATTTTTCAGTTTTTTGCTACATATCAACACTTTTCACATTCTCCCCTGTAACGCGGCCACTAGACTTCCCTTCATGCAAAATCTTGAGGTCCTAGCTCATGTCCAAGCACCAAAGAAGGGTAAAATGTCAATAATCGGTAACAAAAACTTGAATTGTACTACTTCTTACTGGCTATTACATCAACTTATAAGCTTCATCTGTGTTCTACTATGGTACTTTTAGTGTCTCCGGATAACGTAGCAGGCGACATAGCTTTGCAGACGATAAATGTATTCGTTTCAGAGGGAAGAGCGGCCAATGTGACGATCTGGCTTTAATTCGATTCTATAACAAATGACGAAAACGGACGAAATTCTCAGATTTTTACTACATATGAACACTTTTCACATTCTCCCCAGCAACGCTTCCACTAGACTTCCCTTCATGCAAAATCTTAATTTCCTAGCTCATGTCGAAGCACCAAAGAATGGTAAAAAGTCAGTAATCGATAACTAAAACTTGAATTGTACTACTTCTTACTGGCTATTACATCAACTTAGAGGCTTCATCTGTCCTCTGCAATGCTGCTTTTAGTGTCTCCGTATACCGCAGCACGCGACAGAGCTTTGCAGACGATAAATGCAACCGTTTATGAGAGAAGAGCGGCTAATATGACGATATGGCTTTAATTCGTTTCGATAACAAATGACGAAAACGGACAATTTTTCAGGTTTTTACTACATATGAAAACTTTTCACATTCCCCTGTGCAACGCGGTTGCTAGTCCTGAATTTCATGCAAAATCTTAAGGTCCTATTTCATGTCAAAGGCACCAAAGCCGGCTAAAAATTCAATAATCTATAACTAAAACTTGAATTGTACTACCTCTTACTGGCTATTAGATTAACTTAGAAGGTTCATCTGTATTGTATTATGGTGCTTTTAGTGTCTCCGCATACCGCAGCACCGGACATAGCTTTGCAGACGATAAATGTAATCTTTTCAGAGAGAAGAGCGGCCAATGTATCGATCTGGATTTAAGTAGATTCGATAACAAATGACGAAAACGGACGAATTTCTCAGATTTTTACTACATATGAACACTTGTCACTTTCTGCCCTGCAACGCGGCCACTACACTTCCCTTCATGCCAAATCTTAAGGTCCTAGCTCATGTCCAAGCACCTAAGAATGGTAAAACGTCAATAATCGATAACAAAAACTTGAATAGTACTACTTTTTACTGGCTATTACATCAACTTAGAAGGTTCATCTGTGTTTTACTATGATGCTGTTAGTGTCTCCGGATAACGTAGCACGCGACATAGCTTTGCAGACGATAAATGTAATCGTTTCAGAGAGAAGAGCGGATAATGTGACGATCTGGCTTTAAGTCGATTCGATAACAAATGACGAAAACGGACGGATTTTCAGGTTTTTACTACATATGAACACTTTTCACATTCGTCCGTGTAGCGCGGCTGCTAGTCCTCCTTTCATGCAAAATCTTAAGGTCCTAGCTCATGTCCAATGCACCAAAACCGGCTAAAAAGTCAATAATCGATACCTAAAACTTGAATTGTACTACTTCTTACTGGCTATTACATGAACTTAGAAGCTTCATCTGGGTTCTACTATAGTGTTTTTACTGTCTCCGCATACCGCAGCACGCGACATAGCTTTGCAGACGATAAGTACAACCGTTTCAGAGAGAAGAGTGACCAATGTGACGATCTGGCTTTAAGTCGATTCGATAACAAATGACGAAACGGACGGATTTCTCAGGGTTTTACTACATATGAACACTTTTCACATTCTCCCGTGCAACGCGGCTGCTATTCCTCCTTTCATGCAATGTCTTAAGGTCCTAGCTCATGTCCAAGACCCCAAAGCCAGCTAAAAAGTCAATAATCGATATCTAAAACGTTATTGTACTACTTTTTACTGGCTATTACATCAACTTAGAAGTTTCATCATTGTTCTACTATGGTGCTGTTAGTGTCTCCGCATACCGCAGCACGCGACATAGCTTTGCAGACTATAAATGTAACCGTTTCAGAGAGAAGAGCGACCAATGTGACGATCTGGCTTTAAGTCGATTTGAAAAGAAATGACGAAAACGGACGGATTTCTCAGGTTTTTACTACACATGAACACTTTTCACATTCTCCCGTGCAACGCAGCTGCTAGTTCTCTATTGATGCAAAATCTTAAGGTCCTAGCTCATGTCCACGACCCCAAAGCCAGCTAAAAAGTCAATAATCGGTATCTATAACGTTATTGTACTACTTCTTACTGGCTATTACATCAACTTAGAAGTTTCATCTGTGTTCTACTATGGTACTGTTAGTGTCTCCGCATACCGCAGCACGCGACATAGCTTTGCAGACGATAAATGTAACCGTTTCAGAGAGAAGAGCGGCCAATGTGACGTTCTGCCTTGAAGTCGATTTGATAAGAAATGACGAAAACTGACGGATTTCTCAGGTTTTTACTACATATGAACACTTTTCACATTCTCCCGTGCAACGCAGCTGCTAGTTCTCTTTTGATGCAAAATCTTAAGGTCCTAGCTCATGTCCAATACCCCAAAGCCAGCTAAAAAGTCAATAATCGGTATCTATAACGTTATTGTACTACTTCTTACTGGCAATTACATCAACTTAGAAGTTTCATCTGTTTTCTACTATGGTGCTGTTAGTGTCTCCGCATACCGCAGCATGTGACATAGCTTTACAGACGATAAATGTAACCGTTTCAGAGAGAAGAGTGACCAATGAGACGATCTGGCTTTAAGTCGATTTGATGAGAAATGACGAAAACGGACGGATTTCTCAGGTTTTTACGACATATGAACACTTTTCACATTCTCCCGTGCAACGCAGCTGCTAGTTCTCTTTTGATGCAAAATCTTAAGGTCCTAGCTCATGTCCAATACCCCAAAGCCAGCTAAAAAGTCAATAATCGGTATCTATAACGTTATTGTACTACTTCTTACTGGCAATTACATCAACTTAGAAGTTTCATCTGTTTTCTAGTATGGTGCTGTTAGTGTCTCCGCATACCGCAGCATGTGACATAGCTTTACAGACGATAAATGTAACCGTTTCAGAGAGAAGAGTGACCAATGAGACGATCTGGCTTTAAGTCGATTTGATAAGAAATGACGAAAACGGACGGATTTCTCAGGTTTTTACTACATATGAACACTTTTCACATTCTCCCGTGCAACGCAGCTGCTAGTTCTCCATTGATGCAAAATCTTAAGGTACAAGCTCAAGTCCAAGGCTCCAAAGCCAGCTAAAAAGTCAATAATCGAAATCTAAAACGTTATTGTACTACTTCTTACAGGCTATTACATCAACTTAGAAGTTTCATCTGTTTTCTACTATGGTGCTGTTAGTCTCTCCGCATACCGCAGCACGCGACATAGCTTTGCAGACGATAAATGTAACAAATGTAACAGTTACAGAGAGAAGAGAGACCAATGTGACGATCTGGCTTTAAGTCGATTTGATAAGAAATGACGAAAACGGACGGATTTCTCAGGTTTTTACTACACATGAACACTTTCACATTCTCCCGTGCAACGCAGCTGCTAGTCTTCCTTTGATGCAATGTCTTAAGGTCCTAGCTCATGTCCAAGACCCCAAAGCCAGCTAAAAAGTCAATAATCGATATCTAAAACGTTATTGTACTACTTCTTACTGGCTATTACATCAACTTAGAAGTTTCATCAGTGTTCTACTATGGTGCTGTTAGTGTCTCCGCATACCGCAGCACGCGACATAGCTTTGCAGACGATAAATGTAACCGTTTCAGAGAGAAGAGCGACCTATGTGACAATCTGGCTTTAAGTCGATTTGATAAGAAATGACGAAAACGGACGGATTTCTCAGGTTTTTACTACATATGAACACTTTTTACATTCTCCCCTGCAACGCAGCTGCTTGTTCTCTTTTGATTCAAATTCTTAAGGTCCGAGCTCATGTCCAAGACCCCAAAGCCAGCTAAAAAGTCAATAATCGGTATCGATCACGTTATTGTACTACTTCTTACTGGCTATTACATCAACTTAGAAGTTTCATCTGTTTTCTACTATGGTGCTGTTAGTGTCTCCGCATACCGCAGCACGCGACATAGCTTTGCAGACGATAAATGTAACCGTTTCAGAGAGAAGAGCGACCAATGTGACGATCTGGCTTTAAGTCGATTTGATAAGAAATGACGAAAACGGACGGATTTCTCATGTTTTTACTACATATGAACACTTTTCACATTCTCCCGTGCAACGCAGCTGCTAGTCCTCCTTTGATGCAAAGTCTTAAGGTCCTAGCTCATGTCCTAGACACCAAAGCCAGCTAAAAAGTCAATAATCGAAATCTAAAACGTTATTGTATTACTTCTTACTGGCTATTACATCAACTTAGAAGTTTCATCTGTGTTCTTCTATGGTGCTGTTAGTCTCTCCGCATACCGCAGCACGTGACATAGCTTTACATACGATAAATGTAACCGTTTCAGAGAGAAGAGTGACCAATGTGACGATCTGGCTTTAAGTTGATTTCATGAGAAATGACGAAAACGGACGGATTTCTCAGGTTTTTACTACATATGAACACTTTTCACATTCTCCCGTGCAACGCAGCTGCTAGTCCTCCTTTGATGCAAAGTCTTAAGGTCCTAGCTCATGTCCAATGCCCCAAAGCCAGCTAAAAAGTCAATAATCGATATCTAAAACGTTATTGCACTACTTCTTACTGGCAATTACTACAACTTAGGAGCTTCTTCTGTGTTCTACTATGGTGCTGTTAGTGTCTCGGCATACCGCAGCACGCGACATAGCTTTGTAGACGATAAATGTTACCGTTTCAGAGAGAAGAGCGACCAATGTGACGATCTGGCTTTAAGTCGGTTTGATAAGAAATGACGAAGACGAACGGATTTCTCAGGTTTTTACTACATATGAACTTTTTTCACATTCTCCCGTGCAACGCAGCTGCTAGTCCTCCTTTGATGAAAGGTCTTAAGGTCCTAGCTCATGTTCAAGACCCCAATGCCAGCTAAAAAGTCAATAATCGATATCTAAAACGTTATTGTACTACTTCTTACTGGCTATTACATCAACTTAGAAGTTTCACCAGTGTTCTACTATGGTGCTGTTAGTGTCTCCGCATGCCGCAGCACGCGACATAGCTTTGCAGACGATAAATGTAACCGTTTCAGAGAGAAGAGCGACCAATGTGACGATCTGGCTTTAAGTCGATATGATAAGAAATGACGAAAACGAACGGATTTCTCATGTTTTTACTACATATGAACACTTTTCACATTCTCCCGTGCAACGCAGCTGCTAGTCCTCCTTTGATGCAAAATCTTAAGGTCCTAGCTCATGTCCAAGTCCCCAAAGCCAGCTAAAAAGTCAATAATCGATATCTAAAACGTTATTGTGCTACTTCTTACTGGCTATTACATCAACTTAGAAATTTCATCTGGGTTCTACTATGGTGCTGTTAGTGTCGCCGCATACCGCAGCACGCGACATAGCTCTGTAGACGAGTAATGTAACCTTTTCAGAGAGAAGAGCGTCCAATGTGACGTCCTGGCTTTAAGTCGATTTGATAAGAAATTACGAAAACGGACGGATTTCTCAGGTTTGTACTGCATATGAATACTTTTCACATTCTCCCGTGCAACGGAGCATCTAGTCATCCTTTGATGCAAAATTTTAAGTTCCTAGCTCATGTCCAAGGCCCCAATGCCAGCTAAAAAGTCAATAATCGATATCTAAAACGTTATTGTACTACTTCTTACTGGCAATTACATCAACTTAGAAGCTTCTTCTGTTTTACTATGGTGCTGTTAGTGTCTCGGCATACCGCGGCACGCACCATAGCTTTGCAGGCGATAAATGGTACCGTTTCACAGAGAAGGGCGGCCAATGTAACGTTCTGGCTTTAATTTGATTTGATAAGAAATGACGAAAACGGACGGATTTCTCAGGTTTTTACTTCATATGAACACTTTTCACATTCTCCCGTGCAACGCAGCTGCTAGTCCTCCTTTGATGCAAAGTCTTAAGGTCCTAGCTCATTTCCAAGACCCCAAAGCCAGCTAAAAAGTCAATAATCGATATCTGATACGTTATTGCACTACTTCTTACTGCCTATTACATCAACTTAGAAGTTTCATCAGTGTTCTACTATGGTACTGTTAGTGTCTCTGCATACCGCAGCACGCGATATAGCTTTGCAGACGATAAATGTACCCGTTTCAGAGAGAAGAGCGACCAATGTGACGTCCTGGCTTTAAGTCGATTTGATAAGAAATGACGAAAATGGACGGATTTCTCAGGTTTTTACAACATATGAACACTTTTCACATTCTCCCGTGCAACGCAGCTGCTAGTCCTCCTTTGATGCAAAGTCTTAAGGTCTTAGCTCATGTCCAAGACCCCAAAGCCAGCTAAAAAGTCAATAATCGATAATTAAAACGTTATTGTACTACTTCTTACTGGCTATTACATCAACTTAGAAGTTTCATCTGTGTTCTACGATGGTGCTGTTAGAGTATCCGCAAACCGCAGCACGCGACATAGCTTTGCACATGATAAATGTAACAGTTTCAGAGAGAAAAGCGACCAATGTGACGATCTTGCTTTAAGTCGATTTGATAAGAACTGACGAAAACGAACGGATTTCTCAGTTTTTTACTACATATGAACATTTTTCACATTCTCCTGTGCTACGCAGCTGCTAGTCCTCCTTTGATGCAAAATCTTAAGGCCCTAGCTCATGTCCAAGGACCCAAAGCCAGCTAAAAAGTCAATAATCGATATCTAAAACGTTGTTGTACTATTTCTTACTGGCAATTACATCAACTTAAAAGCTTCTTCCGTGTTCTACTATGGTGTTGTTAGTGTCTCGGCATACCGCAGCACGCGACATAGCTTTGCAAGCGATAAATGTTACCGTTACAGATAGAAGAGCGGCCAATGTGACGATCTGGCTTTAAGTCGATTTGATAAGAAATGACGAAAACGAACTGATTTCTCAGTTTTTTACTACATATGAACATTTTTCACATTCTCCTGTGCTACGCAGCTGCTAGTCCTCCTTTGATGCAAAATCTTAAGGCCGTAGCTCATGTTCAAGGCCCCAATGCCAGCTAAAAAGTCAATAATCGATATCTAAAACGTTATTGTACTACTTCTTACTGGCAGTGTTATCAACTTAGAAGCTTCTTCTGTGTTCTACTATGGTGCTGTTAGTGTCTCGGCATACCGCAGCACGCGACATAGCTTTGCAGGAGATAAATGGTACCGTTTCAGCGAGAAGAGCGGCCAATGTAACGTTCTGGCTTTAAGTCGATTTGATAAGAAATGACGAAAACGGACGGATTTCTCTGGTTTGTACTACATGTGAACACTTTTCACATTCTCCCGTGCAACGCAGCTGCTAGTCCTCCTTTGATGCAAGATCTTAAGGCCCTAGCTCATGTCCAAGACCCCAAAGCCAGCTAAAAAGTCAATAATCGATATCTAAAACGTTATTGCACTACTTCTTACTGGCTATTACATCAACTTAGAAGTTTCATCAGGGTTCTACTATGGTACTGTTAGTGTCTCTGCATACCGCAGCACGCGACATAGCTTTGCCGATAATAAATGTAACAGTTACAGAGAGAATAGCGACCAATGTGACGATCTTGCTTTAAGTCGATTTGGTAAGAAATGACGAAAACGGACGGATTTCTCAGGTTTTTACTGCACATGAACACTTTTCACATTCTCCCGTGCAACGGAGCATCTAGTTCTCCTTTGATGCAAAATCTTAAGGTCCTAGCTCATGTCCAAGGCCCCAAAGCCAGCTAAAAATTCAATAATCGGTATCTAAAACGTTATTGCACTACTTCTTACTGGCTATTACATCAACTTAGGAGTTTCATCTGTTTTCTACTATGGTGCTGTTAGTGTCTCCGCATACCGCAGCACGCGACATAGCTTTGCAGACGATAAATGTAACCGTTTCAGAGAGAAGAGCGACCAATGTGACGCTCTGGCTTTAAGTCGATTTGATAAGAAATAGCAAAAACGAACGGATTTCTCAGGTTTTTACTACAAATGAACACTTTTCACATTCTCCCGTGCAACGCAGCCGCTAGTCCTCCTTTGATGCAAAATCTTAATGCCGTAGCTCATGTTCAAGGCCCCAAAGCCAGCTAAAAAGTCAATAATCGATTTCTAAAACGTTATCGTGCTACTTCTTACTGGCTATTACATCAACTTAGAAGCTTCTTCTGTATTCTACTATGGTGCCTATATTGTCTCCGCATACCACAGCACGCGACATAGCTTTGCAGACGATAAATGTAACCGTTACAGAGAGAATAGCGGCCAATGTAACGTTCTGGCTTTAAGTCGATTTGATAACAGATGAGGAAAACGGACGGATTTCTCAGGTTTTTACTACTTATCAACACTTTTCACATTCTCGCCTGTGCAACGCAGCTGCTAGTCCTCCATTCATGCGCAAATCTTAATGTCACAGCTTATGTCCAAGGCACGAAAGACGGCTAAATAGTCAATAAACGATAACTAAAACTTGAATTGTACTACATCTTACTGGCTATTACATCAACTTAGAAGCTTCTTCTGTGTTCTACTATGGTGCTTTTAGTATCTCTGCATACCGCAGCACTCGACATAGCTTTGCAGACGATAAATGTAACCGTTTCAGAGAGAAGAGCGGCCAGTGTGACGATCTGGCTTTAAGTCGATTCGATAACAAATGACGAAAACGGACGGATATCTCAGGTTTTTACTATATATATACACTTTTCACATTCTCCCGTGCAACGCAGCTGCTAGTCCTCCTTAGATGCAAAATCTGAAGGTCCTACCCCATGTCCAAGGACCCAAAGCCAGCTAAAAAGTCAATAATCGATATCTAAAACGTTATTGTACTACTTCTTACTGGCAATTACATCAACTTAGAAGCTTCTTCTGTGTTCTACTATGGTGCTGTTAGTGTCTCGGCATACCGCAGCACGCGACATAGGTTTGCAAGCGATAAATGTTACCGTTTCAGATAGAAGAGCGGCCAATGTGACGATCTGGCTTTAAGTCGATTTCATAAGAAATGACGAAAACGAACGGATTTCTCAGGTTTTTACTACATATGAACACTTTTCACATTCTCCCGTGCAACGCAGCCGCTAGTCCTCTTTTGATGCAAAGTCTTAAGGTCCTAGCTCATGTCCAAGACCCCAAAGCCAGCTAAAAAGTCAATAATCGATATCTAAAACGTTATTGTACTACTTCTTACTGGCTATTACATCAACTTAGAAGTTTCATCCGTGTTCTACTATGGTGATGTTAGAGTATCCGCATACCGCAGCACGTGACATAGCTTTGCAGATGATAAATGTAACAGTTTCAGAGAGAAGAGCGACCAATGTGACGATGTTGCTTTAAGTCGATTTGGTAAGAAATGACGAAAACGGACGGATTTCTCAGGTCTTTACTACATATGAACACTTTTCACATTCTCCCGTTCAACGCAGCTGATAGTTCTCCTTTGATGCAAAATCTTAAGGTCCACGGCCCCAAAGCCAGCTAAAAAGTCAATAATCGGTATCTAAAACGTTATTGTACTACTTCTTACTGGCTATTACATCAACTTAGAAGTTTCATCTCTTTTCTACTATGGTGCTGTTAGTGTCTCCGCATACCGCAACACACGACATAGCTTTGCAGACGATAAATGTAACCGTTTCAGAGAGAAGAGTTACCAATGTAACGTTCTGGCTTTAAGTCGATTTGATAAGAAATGACGAAAACGGACGGATTTCTCAGGTTTGTACTACATGTGAACACTTTTCACATTCTCCCGTGCAACGCAGTTGCTAGTCCTCCTTTGATGCAAGATCTTAAGGCCCTAGCTCATGTCCAAGGCCCCAAAGCCAGCTAAAAAGTCAATAATCGATATCTAAAACGTTATCGTGCTACTTCTTACTGGCTATTACATCAACTTAGAAGCTTCTTCTGTATTCTACTATGGTGCCTATATTGTCTCCGCATACCACAGCACGCGACATAGCTTTGGAGACGATAAATGTAACAAATGTAACCGTTTCAGAGAGAAGAGCGACCAATGTGACGATCTGGCTTTAAGTCGATTTGATAAGAAAAATGACGAAAACGGACGGATGTCTCAGGTTTTTACTACATATGAACACTTTTCACATTCTCCCGTGCAACGCAGCTGCTAGTCCTCCTTAGATGCAAAATCTGTAGGTCCTAGCTCATGTCCAAGGCCCCAAACCCAGCTAAAAAGTGAATAATCGATATCTAAAACGTTATTGTACTATTTCTTACTGGCTATTACATCAACTTAGAAGCTTCTTCTGTGTTCTACTATGGTGCATTTATTGTCTAAGCATACCACAGCACCCGACATAGCTGTGCAGACGATAAATGTAACCGTTACAAAGAGAATCGCGGCCAATGTAACGTTCTGGCTTTAAGACGATTTGATAACAGATGAGGAAAACGGACGGATTTCTCAGGTTTTTACTACTTATCAACACTTATCACATTCTCCCGAGCAACGCGGCTGCTGGTCCTCCTTTCATGCAAAATCTTAATGTCCTAGCTCATGTACAAGACACCAAAGACGGCTAAAGGGACAATAATCGATAACTAATACGTGAATTGTAATACTTCTTACTAGCTATTACATCAGCTTAGAAGCTTCTTCTGTGTTCTGCTATGGTGTTATTTGTTTCTTCGCATATCGCATCACGCGTCATAGCTTTGTAGACGATAAATGTAACCGTTTCAGAGAGAAGAGCGGCCAACGTGACGTTCTGGGTTTAAGTCGATTCGATAACAAATGACAAAAACGGACGGATATCTCAGGTTGTTACTACATATGAACACTTTTCACATTCTCCCGTGCAACGCGTCTGCTAGACTTCCCTTCAAGCAAAATCTTAAGGTCCTAGCTCATGTCCAAGGCACCAAAGAAGGGTAAAAGGTCAATATTCGATAACTAAAACTTGAATTGTAGTGTTTCTTACTGGCTATTACATCAACTTAGAAGCTTCTTCTGTGATCTGCTATGGTGCTTTTCGTGTCTAGCCCATACCGCAGCACACGACACAGCTTTGCAGACGATAAATGAAACCGTTTCAGAGAGAGGAGTGGCCAATGTAACGATCTGGCTTTAAATCGATTTGATAACAAATGACGAAAATGGCAGATGTCTCAGGTTTTTAGCACATATGAACACTTTTCAAATCACCCGTGCAAAGCGGCTGCTAGCCCTTCATCATGCAAAAACTTAAGGTCCTAGCACAAGTCCAAGGCGCCAAACCCGTCTAAAAAGTCAATAATCGATTACTAACACGTGAATTGTACTACTTCTTACTGGCTATTACTTCAACTTAAAAACTTCTTCTGTGTTCTACTATGGTGCTTTTAGTGTCTCCGCAAGCCGCAGCACGCGACATAGCTATGCAGACGATAAATGTAACCGTTTTAGAGAGAAGAGCGGGCAGTGTGACGATCTGGCTTTAATTCGATTCGATAAGAAAAAACGAAAACGGCCCGATTTCTCAGGTTTTTACTACATATAAACACTTTTCACATTCTCCCGTGCAACGTGGCTGCCAGACTTCCCATCAAGCAAGCACCAAAGAAAGGTAAAAGGTAAATAATCAATAACTAAAACTTGAATTGTACTGTTTCTTACTAGCTATTACGTCAACTTAGAAGCTTCTTCTGTGTTCTACTATGGTGCTTTACGTGTCGAGCCCATACCGCAGCACACGACATAGCTTTGCAGACGATAAATGAAACCGTTTCAGAGAGAAGAGCGGCCAATGTGACGAACTGGCTTTAAGTCGAATGGTTAACAAATGACGAAAACGGACGGATTTCTCAGGATTTTACTATATATATGAACACTTTTTACATACTCCCGTGCAACGTGGCCGCTAGACCTCCTTTCATACTAAATCTTAAGGTCCTAGCTCATGTACAATGCACTGAAGCCATCTAAAAAGTCTATAACTGACAACTAAAACTTGAATTGTACTGCTTCTTACTTGCTATTACATCAACTTAGAAGCTTCTTCTCTGTTCTACTATGGTGCTTTTAGTGTCTCCGCATACTGCAGCACGCGACATAGCTTTGCACACGATTAATGTAATCGTTTCAGAGAGAAGAGCGGCCAATGTGACGATCTGTAATTAAGTCGATTGGATAGCAAATGTCGAAAACGACCGGATTTCTCAGGTTTTTACTAGATGTGAACACTTTTCACGTTCTCCCGTGCAACGTGGCTGCTAGATCTCCGTTCTTACTAAAACGTAAGGTCCTAGCTCGTGTCCAATGCATTAAAGCCATCTAAAAAGTCAATACTCGGTAACTAATACTTGAATTGTACAGCTGCTTACTGGCTATTAGATCAACTTAGAAGCTTCTTCTCTGTTCTACTATGGTGCTTTTAGTGTCTCCGACTACCGCAGCAAGCGACATAGCATGGCACACGATAAATGTAACCGTTTCAGGAAGAAGAGCGGAAAATGTGACGATCTGGCATTAATTCGATTCGATAGCAAATGACGATAACGGGCGGATTTCTCAGGTTTGTACTAGATGTGAACACTTTTCACATTCTCCCGTGCGATATGGCTCATAGTCCTCCCTTCATACTAAATCGTAAGGTCCTAGCTCATGTCAAATGCACTAAAGCCTTCTAAAAATTCACTAATCGATAACTAATACTTCAATTGTACAGTTGCTTACTGGCTATTACATCAACTTAGAAGCTTCTTCTGTGTTCTACTATGGTGCTTTTAGTGTCTCCGCATACCGCAGCACGCGACATAAGTTTGCACACGATAAATGTAACCGTTTCAGAGGGAAAACGGCCAATGTGACGATCTGGCATTACGTCGATTCGAAAGCAGATGACGAAAACGGGCGGATTTCTTAGGTTTTTACTGCACATAAAAACTTCTCACTTTCTCCCGTGCAACGTGGCTGCCAGACCTCCATTCATGCCAAATCTTAAGGTCCTAGCTCATGTCCAAGGCACCAAAGCCGGCTAAAAATTCAATAATCGATAACTAAAACTTGAATTGTACTGCTTCTTACTGGCTATTACACCAAATTAAAAGCTTCTTCTGTGTTTTACTATGGTGCTTTTAGTGTCTCCGCAAACCGCAGCACGCTACATAGCTATGCAAACAATAAATGTAACCGTTTCAGAGAGGAAACGGCCAATGTGACGTTCTGGCATTACGTGGATTCGAAAGCAGATGTGAAAACGGGCGGATTTCCTTGGTTTTTAGTACATATGAACACTTTTCACATTCTCTTGTGTAACGTGGCTGCCAGACCTTGTTTAATGCCAAATTTTAAGGTAGTCGGTTATTTCACTGGCACCAAAGCCGTCTAATAAATCATCTACATCTACATCTACATGACTACTCTGCAATTCACATTTAAGTGCTTTTCAGAGGGTTCTCCTACTGTTCCACTCCCGAACAGCGAGCGGGAAAAACGAACAGCTAAACCTTTCTGTTCGAGCTCTGATTTCTCTTATTTTATTTTGATGATCATTCCTACCTATGTAGGTTGGGCTCAACAAAATATTTTCGCATTCGGAAGAGAAAGTTGGTGACTGAAATTTCGTAAAAAGGTCTCGCCATGACGAAAAACGTCTATGCTGTAATGACTTCCATCCCAACTCGTGTATCATATCTGCCACACTCTCTCCCCTATAACGCGATAATACAAAACGAGCTGCCCGTTTTTGCACCCTTTCGATGTCCTCCGTCAATCCCACCTGGTAAGGATCCCACACCGCGCAGCAATATTCTAACAGAGGACGAACGAGTGTAGTGTAAACTGTCTCTTTAGTGGACTTCTTGCATCTTCTAAGTGTCCTGCCAATGAAACGCAACCTTTGGCTGGCCCTCCCGACAATATTATCTATGTGGTCCTTCCAACTGAAATTGTTCGTAATTTTAACACCCAGGTACTTAGTTGAATTGACAGCCTTGAGAATTGTACTATTTATCGAGTAATCGAATTCCAACGGATTTCTTTTGGATCTCATGTGGATTTTTGCCAACATACCGAGGGTAGGTTGAAATCCCCACCAACTATAACCGTATGAGTTGGGTATTTATTTGTTACGAGACTCAAACTTTCTCTGAACTGTTCCGCAACTGTATCATCGGAGTCTGGGTGTCGGTAGAAGGAGCTAATTATTAACTTAATTCGGCTTTTAAGTATAACCTCCACCCACACCAATTCACACGGAGTATCTACTTCGACTTCACTACAAGATAAACCACTACTGACAGACACAAACACTCCACCACCAATTCTGCCTAATCTATCTTTCCTGAACACCGTCTGAGACTTCGTAAAAATTTCTGCAGAACTTATTTCAGGCTTTAGCCACCTTTCTGTACCTATAACGATATCAGCTTCTGTGCTTTCTATTAGCGCTTGAAGCTCAGGGACTTTTCCAGCGCAACTACAACAATTTACAACTATAATTCCGACTGTTCCTTGATCCAAGCACGTCCTGTAATTGCCAAGTACCCTTTGACATTGCAGCCCATCCCGCACTTTCCCGAGGCCTTCTAACCTAAAAAACCGCCCAGTCCACGCCACACAGCCTCCGCTACCCGTGTAGCCGCCAGCTGAGTGTAGTGAACTCCTGACCTATTCAGCGGAACCCGAAACCCCACCAGCCTATGGCGCAAGTCAATGAATCTGCAGCCAATAAGGTTGCAAAACCGTCTGAGCCTCTGATTCAGACCCTCCATCCGGCTCTGCACCAAAGGTCCGCAGTCGGTTTTCTCAACGATGCTGCAGATGGTCAGCTCTGCCTTCATCTCGTAAGAAAGACCGGCAGCCTTCACCAAATCAGATAGCCGCTGGAATCCAGAGAGAATTTCCTCAGATCCAAAGCGACACACGTCATTAGTGCCGACATGTGCCACCACCTGCAGCTGGCTGCACCCTGTGCTCTTCATGGCATCCGGAAGGACCCTTTCCACATCAGGAATGACTCCTCCCGGAATGCACACGAAGTGCACACTGGATTTCTTCCCCTCCTTAGCCGCCGTATCCCTAAGGGGCCCCATTACGCGCCTAACATTGGAGCTCCCAACTAATCGATAACTAAAACCTGAATTGTACTGTTTCCTACGGGCTAATTACATCAACCTAGAAGCTTCCTCTATGTTCTACTGTGTTGTTTTTAGTGTCTCTGCATTCCTTAGCACGCGACATAAGTTTGCAGACGATAAATGTAACCGTTTCAGAGAGAAAAGCTGCCAATGTAACGCTCTGGCAATACGTCGATTTGATAGCAAATGACGAAAACGGGCTTATTTCTTAGGTTTTTACTACATATGAACACTTTTCACATTCTCTCGTGTAATGTGGCTTTTAGGCCTCTCTTCATGCAAAATCTTAAGGTCGTCGGTAATGTCAAGGCACCAAAGCCGGATAATAAGTCAATAATCGATTACTAAAACTTAAAGTTTACTGCTTCTTACTGGCTGATTACATCAACTTATAAGCTTCTTCTGTATTTTACTGTGTTGCTATTAGTACCTCCACATAGCGCAGCACACAACATAAGTTTTCAGACGATGAAGGTAACCACTTCACAGAGAAATTCCAAATTCTGTGTCTGTGTCTACTGCCTGCTCATATTGTTTAAAGCAGGTTGCTCTAAATGCCCAGTGGATCTGATTCCCTTGATACCCATTCTAAACAATCTCGGATTGGGAAAGACCAAGCTCTGCTTATACTTATAGTCTGGGAAGTTGACATATCTTAGACAGTAAAATATGATGGTTAAAGATGTCCACTGAGTATTCCCATATACACTGAAGTTAGCTTTGAACAACAAATTATTAATTGGCCACCTACTCTTGACTCAATAGCTACTAAGATCTTTCACTGGTGAAGGAGGTGACAACGTTGTTACGTCCATTAGAGGCTTCTGTAGTTTGCTGAGAATGATGTGATATAATTGTGCCTTGTGATTTTCTGTGGAGTTCCAGAGTAAGTTCTACACTGGTGCAGGACATCCATTATGGCTGTTCTCATTCGAGGCAATCCTGGATTCTAAATCTCAAGCACCAGAGGATTAGAAACAGCAATGCAACCTCTGTCTTCCTGGCTGTCCACTATTTCAAAGTGCTGTGGTTGACAGTCTCTTCTCATTGTGCAGTGCTTGTAGATTATTGTAAATGGATAAACTGCAATATTTAGAACATCTCATTCTAAACTTTCTAAAGAACGAGACTTTTCTGTCACGACCACTTTTTGTGTGAGGTGATAAATACCAGGAATTTGGTTGTATTTTGAGAACCTAATGGTGACATACATTAGTGTCTGTGTAAATTAATGGAACTAGATTTTTCCTGAGGTCGGCAGTTTTCCGAAGGTCGGCGTTTTCCCACGAGGTCGGCGTTTTACCCCGAGGTCGACGTTTTTCCCTCGAGGTCTGCGTTTTTCCCCGAGGTCGGCGTTTTTTCCCTAGGTCTGCGTTTTTGCACTGAGGTCGGATCGGCGATTTTTTCCCCGAGGTCTAGAAATCTATCGGTATAGTGAAAATCCAAAGTATTTTGATGTATATCGAACTATACTGATATGTCAAGTCAACTTGAAACATATATCCGACCACTAGATATCGGTATTTATCGAGATAGCGATATATTTCGATATACCTATTTATTTCGAGAATCGTTTTCTTAGGGGTACAGATTTTTTTCAAGACGTCCATTCTTTCCCATTATCGATTCATTTCGATATATCGACTTATGTCGAAGCACTCATTATATCGAGATGTCGATTTATTTCGAGATATCTATCTATATTGAGGCATCCATTTATTTCGAGGTATCAATTGATTTCGAAGTATCCGTTTATGTCGAGATATCGATTTAGTTTGATATACCGAAACAAATCGGGTTGTCTGTTTATTTCGAGCTATCGATATATTTCCATGTATCGGTGTACTTCAGATATCGATTCCTTTCGAGATATCGATATATTTCAAGAAACCTCTATATCTCAAGTAATCCATAAATTTCTAGATATTGTATTTTTAGAGATATCTTTATATTACTAGGTACCAATATATTTCAAGATATCGATATATTTCTATACCTCGATTTATCTCGAGAGGTCCGTGAGATTCGAGATATCGATCTATATGGTAAGCTAAAATGCGTCTAGATGTCGATATATTTCGGGATATCGAATCATTTCGATGTAGCTGTCTTTTGGAGGTGTCGATTTATTTCGAAGTTTCGATTTTTTTCATGGTGTCGATTTATTTCGAGGTTGCGATTTATTTCGGGTTGGCTATTTATTTCTGGGTGTGGATTTATTTCGAGGTGTCGATATATTTCGAGGTGACGATATATTTCGACGTTACTTGTCGACTGCATCAGCTTAGAACCTATTTCGTACAGAGTGGTGCGACTGCATACCTCAGAAGGCGACATTGATATCCAGACGATGAATGTAAACGTTTCCGAGAGAAAAGCGTCCAATGTGACGAATTGGCACTACGTCATTATGAAAACAAATGACGGAAACGTGAGGTTTCTGCCACTCAAAGTGCTGCCAACTTTCACCCCACCCCCTCCTCACTCTCCCCAGTCGTGGCGATCAGCTGGTGTGATAGAAATGGACACAGGAAAGTAATAACGTTCCATGAAATCCCATTCAAGGGAGGTTCAAGGGTAAATGTTCCAGACGGTTTATTTGCATTAAGACACGCATACTGGACATCTACAATGTCACATCTGCCAGATCGTTTCTATTGTCAGCAGTGGAAAACAAAACAGCGTACTGAAAAAGCCATAGTGAGACGCGGTTTTTGGTAGACGAAATAATAGGAATACTCTAGGCACTGATAATGATGATCTAATGAGAATTCTGGTATTGTTTTGAAAGATGCATTTAAATATGCATTGAACGTAGCTCCAAATTATTTTGAGAATTATAATTGCGGTATGATGGATCTACATTGGAGATTTGGTAATGCAAAACATTTCGATCTGAGAATACTTTACGTGATAGAACGGCATTGACCTTGTGTGTCATTAGGGTAAAGTTAATTTGCCGCCATTAACATAAAATTTATCCGCCATTAACATAAAATCTATTTTTCAGCTTACTTCAATAAGGACTCACTTCAGATGATTGGACAACTAAAGAGAACTCAAACCGTTATTTTAATAGTATTCGTAGGTCCAATGCAGCATTTACCGTGGACAGTCCCTGAGCCTAGACTGTCAGTTTTATGTAGGGAGCACTCCTTTAAGAAAGCACTCCGTGTTCAGGCCACAAGTGGCCAATCAGGACCATCCGACCGCCACGTCATTCTCACTGAGGGTGGAGGAGGAGCTGGCTCTCCCACTCGTTGTGGTAGTTTCCTTTGACTGGAGCCGCTACTATTCGGTCGAGTAGTTCCTCAATTGGCATCGCAAGGCTGAGTGCAACCCGAAAAATGGAAACAGCGCATAGCGGCCCGGATGGTCACCCATCCAAGTGCCGACCACGCCCGAAAGTGCTAAACTTCAGTGATCTGACGGGAACCGGTGTATCCACTGCGGCAAGGCCGTTGCCCCTACCACTTTTACATGATATTTTTGATCGTAGATCAGGTCTGATGGCTAGAAAGAATGGACGTTTACCATGTTATGCACATTTATATTTTCACTACGTCGACACAGCTGGTCCAATTTCGACCAGCGGTGATGGTAGCCATAATGATCGAGCCAAGCATCCTGTGTACATTGGTTGCACCCAAGTGTGTGGGGATCACAGCATTCGTGACATTTAAATTTGTTACTTCTTTGCTACTATATTCGCAATAAATTTTGCAGACAGTATCCGCATATGACGCTGAATGCACCTACAAAATTATATCATTGTACGACACATGTTTCAGGAGAACGTCATAAAAACTCAGGACAAGGCCAGACGCTGCATAGTACGGACGTGGACGCACAGCTGTAAATAAATGCCTGGTCAACACCAAGCTTTTCCGCTAGTCATCTATAAAGATAAAAAATCCCCAATATTGTCCACCAGCATATTTTTGAAAAACCTTTATTTTGTCATCCATTTTTTTTCCTGTAAAAATCGTAAAAGCCGCATCATTGTGTTTTTAAAAATCGTTTCCTATTGTCATCTCTTTTTATGTATTTTAAACCATTTATCGCTTGTGTAACCTGTGGCTACAAGTCCATTCCCTTTATGGGGTAATCGAAATAATGAACAACGGAAAAAAGTGTGGGTCAATTTCTTCCTCATTTTTCGGAACTTTTGATAATAGTAAATCGTTGGCTCTTTGAGGGCGTGGTAGGTACATACAAGAGATTAGTGTAAGATTAGAATTTGGGTTAGATACAGTGCCAGGAGGTTCTGTTTCTATCTGGCTAGCTTCAAAGTACTTCACCATCTACTAAGTGATGCGTTTCATTGTGAATGGTGTGGTCTGTGCTAGGTCTACCCTTTACTCCACAATGCTGTTCCTTCGATGCTATTAAAACCAGGATGTTATCAAAATATATGCACAGTGGCAGACTGGAGTCTGCAGAAATATTTCCAGTGGTGGGGAGGGGGGAAGGCGCGTCGGGGCTGGAGTGCATGATTCTGAGATTGGCACTCTGTGTACAAATCAGCTGGTCAGTTACGAGGTGCATCAAGCTACAAGACCCTAACTCTATAAGCGCTACAACTGGTCAAAGCTAAGGTTTAGCAGTATTGTGGAGAATTCTTATCTGGAAGAGTATGAGTATACTGTAACGAATAAAAACTCTTTACTCCAGATTCCAAGGATGGTTAGGGGCGACGGGTGAAAGTGCCCTTTTGCCTATCCTCCCCTCCCCACCTCCTCCCCTCCCCCTCCCCTTCCCCCTCGCGGACACCAATGGCTGGCCCGTTCATTTTGAGAACATCAGAGTTGCAGTAACCTTTCTGAGAAACTGTTCTAGATGTCCTTGCGCGTCAATCTTACCACTCACAACAGCAGTGGGAATGTCGGTTATCGCTCAAACAACTGGTTTTCGGCTCTTATCAGTTTCCCAGCCTCACTTTAACCTAATTGTTAAAGCCCGTCACAATACCAGTTCTTGTAATAACCGATTTTCAGTATTTTATTTACATTATTTCCTCTTGTAAACGTAGAAATCAAACAAAGATAAAAAAATTTACTTTCTCAGTTTCTTGATAAATGGAATCAAAACGTCAAATACATTTATGATGACCTGCAGCCGTCCAGAACGAAATTAGAATTATATTAATACCGTCAGCTGCTCACGGGTGTCGATATATATCAACGGGGACAGGTGACAATGTGTGCCTGTCTGGGACTCGAACCCGGGATCTCCTGCTTACATGGCAGGCTCTCTGCCCATCTGAGCCACCGAGGGCACAGACGATAGTGTGACTGCAGGTACTATCTCGCGCACGCTTCCCGCGAGACTCACATTCTCACCTTCCATGTCCACGCACTACATTCGTAGTGTCCCACACCAACACATTCATTACTCGTGGAACACATTCTTACCAAGTCCCGTAACAGTTCGGGGAATACTTGTGCATCTTCACAGAAGAAGGTCATGGCTGGTGTTGCCAGAACCATATACTTATATGGATATGGACATGTCTTCCACGAGGAATGAGTGTGTTGGAGTGGGACTCTACGACTGTAGTGTATGGACATTCAAGGTAAGAATGTGAGTCTCGCAGGAGGCGTGCGCGAGATAGTCCCTGCAGTCGAACCATACACTGTGCCCTCGGTGGCCTAGATGCATAGAGCGTCTGTCATTTTAGCAAGAGATCCCGGGTTCGAGTCCCGGTCGTGGCACACATTTTCACTTGTCCACGTTGATATTTATCAACGCCCGTGAGCAACTGACGGTATTAATATAACTCTAATTTCTTTAAATTAAATAGTCCAATAAAACTTTGTCCGCTGTTCGCTGTTTCTCTCAAAATATAGCGAGTACTTCTATACCACAGAAAACTGCCAGTATTATCCTACTGATTTTAGTTTTTAGAACTCTGCTCAAAAATTATATTTAAATCGGTTATCACAGCACTATGCGGGCATTACGTATAATCCAGCGATAAAGAGTGAAAACTGCGGCAGGAGAACTCTCTTTTTCGTTTTAATTTCTGTGTTAACGGCTAAAACCAGATAACGTAGACACAGGCAGCAGATCAGGCACTTTCTATTTTTATCCCGAACTATGAATGATTTGTAAAATTTTAACTTTTTTCCTTGTATGATGTCGCAAGTCGACCAAATCGACCATTGTGCTTCACTCGTACTGCATATCGTAAAATACTTCCAGGCTTCCAGATGGTGCCATTCTGTGTTACAACTGACGTTCGACAACAGCGAGAAACTGCGTCCATTCTCGCGCACTGCTTGTATAACAGGCACAGTATTGTCTCGGAAATGTTGGACCAATTCACTTGTTGCTCGTTTCTATCAGCAGTGTTATTAAAGTGGCATACATCACTTTTCCCATTTTTTCTGTAATAACGCAGTATTTAAGAGCTATGGAAATCTTACGAATAAAAATTACTCGTCTTTTTTAAAAAAGGTTTATTTGAAAACTAAAAATTTTACTACGACAACTGTGGCTAATTGGTATATCTGTTTTTACGTGGTTATCAGGAAAATATAAAAAGATACTTGTTATAACCGAGAGCAAACAAATACCGAAAGACATCGGTTATTCAGAACTAAAATACCCATGTCGTTTTAACTGATCGGTTTTTCTATCTCTAAACTGCAGTGTCGCCACAGAAAAGTGTGTCGTTCCATCAATGTACATAGCAACGTTGAGATATGTATGTGTTTATGCGCAATATCGGCAAATGGAAACACGAAGAGGTAATAAGCACATGAGCGATAGAATTTATTTCACAGTCAGAAAAGTCGAGTGACAGACAAGTCTGAATCACTGTAATAGAAATTATATGGAAAGCTGTGTAAAGGAAAATTTCCAGTTCTTTCGTGGATTCCAAAATTGAAGCAAATTCCGGGACATCAAGGTGACATAGTCTTATACGGATAGTATTCCATGACTAACGTAATTGGCCCACATACTGTACTGGTATACTGATAATATTACACTACTAAGGTAATTTACCTGAAATAATTTACAAACATGTTACTATAACATTCGCTACTACTCATTACGCTAATTGACCTTCAGCCATTAAGCGCAAGCGCAGATCTCAGTTATGATACGTGCGCCATCCAAAAATTTATCAAGGTGGTAACTCAACACAACTACAAACGATCATTGTGTGCAAAATAAATAGAACACCTCATAAGAAGAACATGACGGGTTTGAATCATTCCCACCGCAAAGGATGAAAAAATCAGGCTTGCACATAAGACCACTTGATAACTAACCAGAAATTCAGATTAGTTGTAGCTTCGGTGACAATCGCCTTTTTTACATTTTCCCCGTAAACTAGATAATTATGAAACGTAACAACTACTCTAAAATATCTGCAGCAACGGACTTGCCGCGGAGGTTGCATCGGTTCACGTGAGATCACCGAAGTTAAGTGCGTTGTCGGGCGTTGAAGGCACTTGGATGGGTGATCATCCAGGCCGCCTCATGATGCCAATCGAGGAGCTACTCGACCCAATAGTAGCGGCTCCGGTCAAAGAAAACCATCATAACGACCGGGAGAAAAGTGTGCTGATCTCCGCCCCTCCTGTTCACATCCTCCACAGATGATGACACGGCGGTCGGATGGTGCTGTCCCAGTAGGTCACTCGTGGCCTGAAGACGGAGTACTTATAAAGCAACTACTCTCCAGTGGATGGTCGAACTACTGAGACCTTGATGCCTGGCATCAATAACAGATGGCAGCACAAGAGGTTGGCTTACGCCTACTGCCGAATTTTGCGATCTGTCGTAAGCCTGCGTAACCACGTGGGGCCTTCCGTCTTAAGTGCAAGCATATCCATTGCGTTTTCTGCCGCGCGACTTGAGTGGAATGTTTCATTATTTCTGAAATATTATAGAAATGTTTTTCGTTGTATATCCTCACCATCGGTACTGAATTTACTGTAAAATTACTTGCTCACTTTTCGGAACTTCCGTTCATAGTAAATCGATACTATTTGAAGCCGTGGTAGACACGAGTCTAGTGTGCTTCACCTTCAGCACCTTCTGTGTCAGTCTCGGTTCCTATGTCCCTGATTTCACAACGAACAGTTCGTTGTCTACTGAGTATACTGTCTGTTGCACGACACTATCCCTCCCACGCTGCTAAATGTAGGTCGTCGGCAAAATATGACTGCAGTGGAACAAGGGCGTCTGCAGAAATTTCCCCAGGAGGTGGTGGTGGCATTGTTAGTGGTGTGTGTGTGTGTGTGTGTGTGTGTGTGTGTGTGTGTGTGTGTGTGCGTGTGTGTGTGTGTGTGTGTGTGTGTGTGTGGAGGCCATTACTATGAAATTCACACAGTCCAGACCGCCAAGGAAAATAAACCTTGAGATTTGGAAAGGTTGTTGATCTTATACCGCTTATACTGCATATTTCGAAATTCCACCTCTAAGGGGGATACACAGGAAATGAAAGGATTTTTGAAACATGTAGCTATTAAGGTAATTTTGAAGCTAGGCAGACGAAAATTTGTATCTGGTTTCTAGGTCAGAAATAAAGAAATATGTGTTCCAGTATTATTGGGAATTTAACCTCTATGAGGTGAAATAGTAGGTGAACATTTTATCTTGAGATAAAAAATTATGGAAGGACTATGGAAGTATTTTTAAGGCTATATCTACGAAAATTGGTATTTGACTTCAAGGTTACAAATAAGAAAATACGTATTTTCGTGTTTTTGGAAGTTCAACCCCTAAGGGGATGAAATAGAGTGAGCTGGTGCGTTTCTGGCGCCAGTTTCCGTCGATCGATGTTTCGATCTTTGAGTCGCGGTCCAGAGGGCACTGCTCGCTAACCGACTGTAGTAGTTCTCTGTGCGGCCCAACATCGGGCTTACCGCGCTTACACTGGACACAGTTGCCAACAAATCGCATGCCATCGCCATATAGGTTGGGCCAAAACATGTGTTCCCGAACTCTGTTCAAGGTCTTGTAGAACCCCAAATGATCCCCTACCGCCGAATCGTGGAAATATCTGAGTGCCATGCTAACTCGTTCCTGTGGAATACAGACCTTCCCTTCACCACGGTTGTCTTCCCCTTTACACAAGACACCCCCCACCCACCCCACCCCCCGAAGACCTCGCCATCCGCCAACTGCTGCCGAATCGGTCCCCACCCGGGGTCCTCGGCCTGTTTGCCGGCTAAGTCGCAGAAGAAGCCGGGTGTCTCGGAGAGAAGGAAATTGACCCCCAGATCCGGCTCCACGTGGCCCTTGCCTTCCCCAGACTCTGCCGCGAACATACGGATAAGAGCGTCGCCAATTCATTGTCTCTGCCACTAATATGGCGAACCTGGAGATAAGTCTCGTCATCTTAACTTCGATATGATTTTTAGCGATCTTATTAATCAAAGTTTAAGGGCTGGCACTGGCCAAGTAACTCACGGAGGCTCATTGGTTTCAGTCCAGTTGTATTGCTCACCTGTTCTCCAGATAGGGTTGTGTAGTTTATGTCTCAGAAAATTGTCTGCTCTTGATGTGTGTTGTGTTAGAGATAACTGGCAGCGGTCGACGCTAGCATACTGGGAGCAGAGCACCACGGCGGCAGAGAGATATTTGAGGCCATGTCCTCTCCTTTACATCTTGGGTTATGTTGTCACTTTTGCGTGATTCCATCTTTCCGGTGCTGAACTATAGCATCCAAAGTTCAATTGCATTGCCATGTTGAGTATATTTCTATGTAATTCTCTGCCTCGTGGATCTCTTGTATTGATTTGAATCCTTGGTCTGCTCGCGTCTATCGCCAAATCACACGAAATATTGAAGCAACCTTATTTTAAGGGTATTGTCATATAGTCATGTTCTAGTTGTAATCATTCTAAGAATATTGTTGATTAATCAACTGAGTAAGTAAATTTGAAGGTCCGTTTAGTCAAAATTAAAGGACCCCCTTAATTGTTTTAGTCATTTTTATACAGTTTTGTTTAGGAAAGTTGGCAAGCCGAACGTTAAATATCTGTATTCTTACGCTTAATCTGTTTCTCCCCTGATTGCAAGTAGTGAGAGTTCTGCTATGAATTTTATGGACATTTGTGCTATTTAAGTAAAGCTTTACCTAAGTATATATACCTAGTCATATTCAAATTTCAAGTTTTACGGGTCTCGTTCCACTTAACGAAATTTATTTATTATTTGTCCAACTGATCTGGCCTTGTGATTTTATAATGCTTTTGATTGTAATAAAATATGTAGCAACTACAACGGATTACTATTGTGATTTTGGTGTGTCACTACCATACCCCATATCACAGAGGATGAAATGTTTCGTGAAATATATGAAAACCTGTTTTTGATACATTCAACGATTAAGAGGGTGGAATATAGGATGTAATGTTTTATGAAAGTATTTCAGTGCGAAAGAGTTTTTAAAGCGAAATCTATGAATATTGTGTTATTGAAAACTACGTGTTTCACTGTTTTTGGAACTACAACCTCCAAGAAGGTGCAATAGGGGCACAGGTTTCACTGACCCATAGCCTTCCAGCCCAACCTGCAAAGTATACGGACTTGAAATTTGATGAAGGTGTAAATCTTACGCTGAAAGCATCATTTAAGAAGAGATTGTTCGAAATTTCTCTCCTATGGGGGTGAAACATGGGTTGAAAGTCTTTTTTTTTAAATATGTCCCTATGTCCCTATTGAAGCTATAACTACAAAACTACGAAAATTGACATTTGGTGTCTCAGTCAGATACAAAAAAGAAACAGGTTTTTAGCATTTTCCGAAATTCTTCCATTGGGGGATAAAATAATTAGTGAAGGTTTTTTGAAAATAAATCATTATTAAAGAACTACTGAAGCATTTTTATAGCTACATCTATGAAAATAGGTATTTGACATCTCGGTTGGATGTAAAAAAAATGTGTTTCGTTGCTTTTGGAAATTTAACTCACTAATAGAGTGAAATAGGGGATGTAATGTTTTATGAAATATTTCACTATGAAAGCATTTTTAGAATTAAATGGATGAAGATTTGAATTTGGCTCCTCGGCTCTAAATAGAAGAATACGTGTTTAATTGTTTTTGAAAACCCAACCCCTAAAGGGTGTGAGATGTTTCAGAAAATGGTTCATTATGAAAGGATTGCTAAATATATCTGACAATTCGTATTCGGCTAATATGTTACAATTTTTAAAAACTACGTGTTTTTCTGGTTTTGGAACTTCGAGCATAAGGGGATGAAAATTTTAATGAAATATTTATTGCGTTATATTAAAATATTTTAAATCTGCATCTATGAAAACCGGTATTTCACTTCTCAATTAGATATAAAGAAATATGCGTTAGGGAATGAAAGACTGTACGGAGATATCACCACAAGAATACAAACGGCTTGATTAACAAAAACCTTGGACTCCAGCTGTCAGCATTGCTTTTTGATCATTCAGTAAAAGACCATGCTTCAACGGCGCTAAGTTTAGAAAGTTTAGAAAGTGTTGCAGTTTATAAAAGACATAAAAAAACGATTAAAGAAAAAAATTCTTTGCAGACCATGAACGGTCTACGCAAGTAAAGAAGCGGATGATAAGCTAGCTCTTTATGCAAATGAGTTGGTCAGTTTAAGTTCCGAGACATGTCATGCAGCAGGAACGGAATCCTATAGTTGCTACGATTGGCTAAAGGAAAAGTTTTGCAGAATCACTCGAAATCACTTCTGCAAGTGGCTAAGAATCTCGTAATGAATAAAAATTCTGTACTGAGAATTCCAAGGTGGGAGATGCAAGATTCCTCCCCCCCCCCCCCTTCCCCCTCCTCACAATGCTATCCTTCTTTACCTACAGCAAAAAATAAATAAATTAATTAATAAATATAACTAGAGAAATTTCTACTGTGAAACTATTTGCATACAAGAGACCGGCCCTTGAAATTTAACTCTTCAAAGTTTTAAGCCCTGCTCATTCCGGATATTGATTAGAAAGTGTTAATCCACATGTGAAACCTGAGTATATAATCCCTGTGACATTTGATCAACGGTGTTCCATAAGGACAGGTTCTCATTCAAAACGTTCGAAAATTCAATTTCTTTGTAGTTGCATTTTTTAAAGGTGTACTTGTCTAGACTCTTGTAACAGAAAGTTTTTTTTTTAATCCGTGCTTTACAAAAGTTTCTACAGTCCATTGTTTGAAGCAGTGTCACGGCTGCCATGAGCCACGCGGGGTACCCGCCATGTGTCCAACGCCTTGTCACGGTTCGCGCGGCTCCCCCTGTTGGAGGTTCGAGTCCTCCCTCGGGCATGGTTGTGTGTGTGTTGTCCTTAGCATAAGTTACTGTAAGTAGTGTGTAAACATAGGGACTGATGGTTCAAATGGCTCTGAGCACTTTGGGACTTAACATCTGAGGTCATCAGTTTCCTAGAACTTAGAACGACTTAAACCTAACTAAATTAAGGACATCACACACACCCATGCTCGAGGCAGGATTTGAACCTGCGACCGTAGCGGTCGCGTGGCTCCCGACTGAAGCGCCTACAACCGCTCGGCCACATCGGCCGGTTTATCATGTATTCTAGAAGAGTTGCAAGGTCGTCAGTGGCGCCTGTTCTTTCGAGAGCAGTTACTATCTTCGTATCTATGGTTAAACGTTACCCAGCCATTGACCTTCGTCTGTGCGAATGCGCACAGGTTGCCGGAACTCTTACGGGAATCGTCACCTTAGTGTGAGCCAGTAATGAGTGGATGGACCAATACCTATTAAGTACATTACGTATGCGGATTGTGGACGGTTGGGGATGTGAGTCTCACGGGAAGCGTGCGAAGGATAAATTCCTGCAGTCGTGCTGTTCATGTGTGCCCTCGATGGCTCAGATGGATTGAGCGTCTGCCTTGTAAGCAGGAGATTCTGGGTTCGAGTCCCAGTAGGGGCACACTTTTCAGCTGTCCCCATCGAAGTATATCAACAACACCTGTCGGCAGCTGAGGGTTTCAATTAATTATCAGTTGTGAAGGTGATTCGATGAACCCTTTGCCAGGCACTTAAATGTGTTTTGCAGGGTATCCATATAGATGTAGATGATAACTCGTCCCGTGTCGCACGTGCTCAAAATGATTCATACTGCAGAATGCATGCAAACATACTCACCGAAAATACGGACGAATATCAAGTGCAGGCTGCCGAGTGCTGCATATCCAGCTTTGACAGATCGGCTTTTCCTGCCAAGAAGAACAGGAAGTTGCTGTCTAGGAACAATCAGAGGTAGAGGAAGGGTTGATAAATACTCCTTGACTTGCAGACTAAACGTAAATAACGAAAATACATTTTTGGTAAAAATTGGTCAAAACATAATCGGTTGCCCTCCGTATTGGATTAGCTGTTTTGAATATTGAAAATCTGACTTCAGATTCGTTTTCAGCGACATTAAAAATATATATGTAACACTCAGTTCATGCAAATCGAAGTAATAATATAACTAAATGTTTTCCCTAAACTTTGAACACATTTTTTTCGGGTAACTATTTTCTCAGAACGGCATGCAGCATAAATTAAAAGTGGTTCGTTCTCTTAACATCTACCTCTGACCCCTAAAAGTAAACACTTTTCTTAGGAACTTATAGCTATAATATGACATTTGTTAATATTAACTAATTTTTGTGTAGGCATAAGGAGTGAAACAAACCCTCAAAAATCGAACTCAAAGTTCGAATTAGCACTGTATCGTTAAATTTAAGGTTGTTTCATTGCGGTTAG
The DNA here is from genome assembly GCF_023897955.1 of Schistocerca gregaria. Classification (NCBI taxonomy): domain Eukaryota; kingdom Metazoa; phylum Arthropoda; class Insecta; order Orthoptera; family Acrididae; genus Schistocerca; species Schistocerca gregaria. The sequence continues at coordinate 594,228,553 of NC_064925.1, forward strand.
GTATACGCTCCCATAAATTTTATGTTTTATCGACTGATGTTATCCATTTTCAATTTCAGAGGAATAATGTAGTATCAACTGATGTTACCCATTTTTGAATTCAGGTAACATATGAGGTGCCACACTGCACGCGCTCTGCGTACTCCAGTCTCGCAGGCCCTTGATCAAATCATAATTACGGGCGCCATTTTTTATTGAAAATCTAAAATTAAGCTCATAGTATTATCACTCGTAATTCCCAAACAGATCTTTCGAATGTATTTTCATTGTCTCAAAAAGAATTTCAAATGTACCCTTTTTTGCTCATTTGTATGAGAACCTGGCCGTAACGCCGGAATATAGTCACGAGATTTTTTTTCAGAGACGCTGTACGTTCGCGAGAAGACTTTCGTTCTGCGCGTGTCGAAGGACATTCCTCAGATATTACTGTGTGTGTGCTACTCAGTCGTGCCATTTAAGTGTACATCTTTGCATAGTTTTCCTTTCACGATGTAAACAGTGTTCCGCTCAGTTGCTAACTGGCCAGTGAGTGGTTCCGAAGGTATCGGATGTGCGGTGCGTTCGGTCTGCTAGGACAACAGCAGACTAGCGTGGTGCGATGGCAGAAGCAGACACTGAGGGAGCTAGCTGCTGGGACGCCAGCGAACAATTTATGCCAAGTAAGACGAAGAGGACTATTCTAAAATTACGAGCCGTCTCAAAAGTGTTTACCATTGGTAAATCTTGCTGTTGAGTCTGACAAAACTGGCAGTTTTGCCTAGAGATACATTAGAGAGAGCTACAGGAAATCCCCCCACCCCCCTCAATGAATTTTTGGTTGTGATGACAGGCCGATTGGTAGTGTAGCCCGAGATCTAAGTTAGGTTGGAAGGTGGTAATTTGATTGAGAGTTGTTTACGCCAACGATTATGAATGCCGACTAAACGTTGTGCGAGCAGATTGCCCTGTAGCGTAGCCTAGCGTTTCCGTCCGCGCCACATTTAACACACTTTCTCTAACTGTGTACAAAAGTCTCACAACAGCCACGATAACTACGTTTCTGGTGGGGGGAGGGTAGAGTCCACTATGTAACGTTCACTGCAAATTTTAGTAACCGCATAAACTAACCGAAATAGAAGCGTAATTTTAACTATATTTCCTTTTGTGGGAAAATAATGGTTCTCCTCTTTCGGCAGCAACTGCAATATGTAGGCGACTTATTAGTTTTTTTTAACTCTGAATCATGATCTCAATAGACGCAGTGCTTTTTTTACGTTACTTGATTTGTGGTCTATAGTAAACAATGCAACGAATTGGTAAATTCTTTGAAGTTTGACGTGTGTTACATAGACGACGTCTGCAATGTTCGTAAGGCCAAGTTTGCATATATTCGGTGTCTGTTTTTTTGGCCATGTACTGTATAATTAAAGGGAGGAGGATTATGTTCAAGGAGCAGTGCATTAGCAGTCTATGGAGAAATTGAGAATTTGGATCTAACGAACGGCATGCTCGGGCAGTTCGTGCTATTCTGTTGACCACTGTGTAATTCGGACACAGTGATCATTGCCTCTCCCTCGTAACCAGGGGACTCGGGTGCTAATCCTGGTCTGGCACAAATTTTCAACAGTGCCCATTGACTAAAGTCTGTGCCCATTGTCAGCTAATATCATTGTTTCGGTGTTAAATAGTATTTTGTTCGCGATACGTGGTTTAGCTTTTTCATGGATAACAGCTTTGAAAAGCGTACAGGTTATATTGATATTTGCTCGTCGTTAGTCCAAGGCAACTATAGCGATTTATAAACACAGTTGTAGTTCGTATTTAGCCTACATACGTAATTGTGTCCTGTGTTTCTTTACCAAGAACTACTTCGTAAGTAATTCCCCTGTAGTGGTATTTTGTTTTAGTATTTTGTTTAAATATTTATAGACTGCAGGCTTGGATGAAATATGAAACACATGTCCGAAGTTCCTGTTGATACTGCAGATACTGTTTCATCCGTACTAGGGGCCAAAACATTTCATCTAATACAGAAGGACACAATTTGTCTCGAGATTTAGCAATTTTTCGTAATAGAGGCCTTGCTTCGATATATTTTTCTCTAATTCTTGTTTGGATTTAATCTTAAAACACACTAACTCTTCCACCACTTATTCGATATGTGGTTTTATCCATTTCGTAGCCTAGAGTTCCTAAACGGTCGATAATATTAATGATTTCCTTTCTCAATTATATTTTCTGTAAATCTCCTGTTTATGGTTATTGCTAACATGTTTCACGTTCTCACTTTTATTATTTTTATATTTCTAGTTTTGTGCCTTGTAGCCAAATTTTCTTTGAATCTGGTTTTTAATTCTGAAATAGTAACAGTTGAAGGTCAAGAGAAGATTGCGGTCTATTTGAGGAGAGTGGCTTGGAGATTTTTTATAACAGACGTATACAGGTCATGGGGATCCTTACCTATATACATTTACTTCGAGTGTGATGTAGCCCATTCTCTTGTCATGATCTCGGCTGTATCGTAGCACATTGTCTCGGTTAGGGTGGAGATTTCTGGTGAGAGTTGCCGAAGTCAACGAAAGTGATTACAAAGTAAAGACTGTGCTAACAGAACGATGTGTAGCGTAGTCCAACACGTTCTTTCTGTCCTTTTAAAGCCTCTTTTAATTAAAAATAACTAAAGCTGCAAGATACAATCACAAAAACTGTATTACGTAATAGAGTAATCCCAGACTATTGTTGTGTAAGTTGTGTGCGTACACTATTTTTTTTGTCAGTGAATATACATTTTTTTACTCATTTGCTGGGTTTCAATTTTCCCCGTTTTCTGGCAAAAAACCTTTTCCTGTGAAGGGCCCATTTGCTTGTCGGTTATATTTGTGACTTTCTCGACGGTCAGTAATTTCCTGATAGTCCATCCACCGGCGCCATTGTTAACATCGGATATAGATTTTAGTATTAGGAACGCTAATATGAAGCTAATGCATAAGTAGGTCTAATAATTAATAAAAATAGGAATGCGGGTAAGCTACTACAAACAGCATAGTGAACGCATTGTTGTGGCCAAGATAGCCACGAATCCCACGCTTACCAAAGTCGTAAAAGTAGTCCGCAGATGATGAAGAAATTGATGAAATGTGTGATGAGATAAAAGAAATCATTCGGATAGTGATGGGAGATGAAAATTTAATATTAATGGGTGACTGGAATTCGACAGTAGGAAATGGAAGGAAAGGAAACGTAGTAGTTGAATATGGAATGGGGGTAAAAAATGAAAGAGGAAGCCGCCTGGTAGGTTTTTGCCCAGAGCATAACTTAATCATAGCTAACACTTGGTTCAAAAATCATGAAAGAAGATTGTATACGTGGAAGAGACCTGGAGATACTGCAATATTTCATATATATTATATAATGGTAAGACAGAGATTTAGGAACCAGATTTTAAATTGTAAGACATTTCCAGGGGCAAATGTGGACTCTGATCACAATATATTGATTATGAACTGTAGATTAAACTGAAGAAACTGGAAAAAGGTGGGAATTTAAGGAGATGGGACCTGAAAGAACTGACAGAATCAGAAGTTGTAGAGTGTTTCAGGAAGATCATTAGGGAACGATCTACGGGAATGGGGGAAAGTAATACAGTGTGATGAGGGATCTGAGTGGTGTACTGTCAAGGGGGAGGGGGTTCCTCAGGGATCAGTGTTGGGGCCGCTCCAGTTCCTTATTTATATAAATGATATGCCCTCAAGTATTACGGGTAACTCTAAAATATTTCTGTTTGCTGATGACACTAGCTTGGTAGTAAAGGATGTTGGGTGCAACATTGACTCCGTTTCAAGTAGTGCAGTACATGACCTCAGTCCATGGCTTGTAGAAAATAAACTAACGTTAAATCACAGTAAGCTTCAGTTTTTACATTTTCTAACACACAATTCAACAAAACCTGACGCTTTAATTTCACAGCATGGGCATATGATTGGTGAAACTGAACGGTTCACATTCCTAGGTGTTCAAATAAATAGTAAGATGTCGTGGAAAGCCCACGTTCAGGATCTTGTTCAAAGACTTAATACTGCCATTTTCACTATTGGAACGGTGCCGAAAGTGAGTGATACTTCGACAAGTAAATTAGTCTACTTTGCTTATTTCCATTCACTTATGTCGTATGGTATTATGTTTTTGGGTAACTCTTCCCATTCTAGAAGGATATTTTTGGCTCAGAAACTGGAGGTTCGGGCGAAAAGTGGTGTGAGTTCACGAATCTCTTGTCGACTTCTGTTCAGGGAGTCTGAGTATTTTGACCTTGGCCTCTCAATATGTATATTCCTTATTGTCGTTTCTTGTAACCAATATTAGTTTATTTCCAACAATAAGCAGCTTTCACTCGGTTAATACTCGGGAGAAATCAAACCTCCATTTGGATCGGACTTCCTTAACTCTTGTGCAAAAATGTGTGAGTATACTGCTGCATCCATTTTCAATAAGCTGCCACTCGAATTCAAAAATCTTAGCAGTAATCCACGCGCTTTCAAATCGAAACTGGAGTGTTTCCTCATGGGTCACTCCTTTTATTCTGTCGAGGAGTTAATTGAAAAATTAAGCTGATTCTCATTGTACTGCTGATAGCGTTTGCTTAAACTTATGGACTGATTTTCTCTCAGGTTCATGAACATGTATTTCTATCTGTTATTACTTTTTTGTTGTAAGTTCATGTGTCGCCCTAACCGCCGGCTGCTTCACGTCTGCTGTGCAGCGAGCTACCTTAATTTAAGTATTAACTCTATTTTTCTTACTTGTCAATTCTTCTTCCGTGTGTTTTTGCTTTTAGGAAGCTTTAATTGTCGAGTGCTAGTAATAGTGTTACATAGATTTCGTGTTTGTTTTGAATACAGTCAGAGAGAGTCCTTGTAGTCAGCCATAGTGCCAGTAGTGCTAGTGTTTGTTTTGAATACAGTCCAGAGACAGGTAGTGCTATTTTCATTGTTTTCCACAAGAAGTGGTTAGCAATCACAGTTTAGTCAGTAATCAATCGCCTTTAGTGAATTAGCAGTCTACTTAAAAGTTTATTAAGTCTCTTCGGTAAATTGATTCCTTAGGATGGATAGGATGTGTGACTGCTGTGTACGGACGCTGGCCACTCTTCGCGAACAGCTGAGCGTGTTGATGGCCGCGGTCAGCCGTCTTCAGGCTGCTGCCTCGGAGTGTAGCGGCAGTGGGGAGTCTGGTGCGTCGCATGGTGCACCCCAGGTTTTAGATGCTTCACCCACTGTCCCTGCTGTCGAGAGATCTTCGCGGGTACCGGGCGCGGTTGGGCCACCCTCTCCCCAAGGGGAGTGGCGGGTTCAGTGGCGTTCGCGGCGCACGAGGCGGAGGGTCAATGTGGAGGCTGGCCGTGTGGCATCGCCCGCTCTGCCTGTGAATGGACATGTGGCTGCTCCTTCAGCAAGGTCCGAGCAGGCACACGGGGGGAGGGGTTTATTAGTTATTGGGAGCTCCAACGTTAGGCTAGTGATGGTGCCCCTTAGGGAAATGTTATAGTTCTGGGAGGAGATTTTAATTTTGCTGGATATAGACTGGGAGACTCAAACGTTCATAACGGGTGGCAGGGACAAAGAATCCATTGAAATATTTTTAAGTGCTTTATCTGAAAACTACCTTGAGCAGTTAAACAGAGAACCGACTCGTGGCGATAATATATTAGACCTTCTGGTGACAAACAGACCCGAACTATTTGAATCAGTTAATGCAGAACAGGGAATCAGCGATCATAAAGCGGTTACTGCATCGACGATTTCAGCCGTAAATAGAAATATTAAAAAGGTAATAAGATTTTTCTGTTTAGCAAAAGTGACAAAAAGCAGATTACAGAGTACCTGACGGCTCAACACAAAAGTTTTGTCTCAAGTACAGATAGTGTTGAGGGTCAGTGGACAAAGTTCAAAACCATCGAACAATATGCGTTAGATGAGTATGTGCCAAGGAAGATCGTAAGAAATGGAAAAGAGCCACCGTGGTACAACAACCGAGTTAGAAAACTGCTGCGGAAGCAAAGGGAACTTCACAGCAAACATAAACATAGCCAAAGCCTTGCAGACAAACAAAAATTACGCGAAGCGAAATGTAGTGTAAGGAGGGCTATGCGAGAGGCTTTCAATGAATTCGAAAGTAAAGTTCTATGTACTGACTTGGCAGAAAATCCTAAGAAATTTTGGTCCTATGTCAAAGCGGTAGGTGGATCAAAACAAAATGTCCAGACACTCTGTGACCAAAATGGTACTGAAACAGAGGATGACAGACTAAAGGCCGAAATACTAAATGTCTTCTTCCAAAGCTGTTTCACAGAGGAAGACTGCACTGTGCTTCCTTCTCTTGAAGTCGCACAGTTGACAAAATGGTAGATATCGAAATAGACGACAGAGGGATAGAGAAACAATTAAAATCGCCAAAAGAGGAAAGGCCTCTGGTCCTGATGGGATACCAGTTTGATTTTACACAGAATACGCGAAGGAACTTGCCCCCTTCTTGCAGCGGTGTACCGTAGGTCTCTAGAAGAGCGAAGCGTTCCAAAGGATTGGAAAAGGGCACAGGTCATCCCCGTTTTCAAGAAGGGACGTCGAACGGATGTGCAGAACTATAGACCTATATCTCTAACGTCGATCAGTTGTAGAATTTTGGAACACGTATTATGTTCGAGTATAATGCCTTTTCTGGAGACTAGAAATCTACTCTGTAGGAATCAGCATGGGTTTCGAAAAAGACGGCCGTGTGAAACCCAGCTCGCGCTATTCGTCCACGAGACTCAGAGGGCCTTAGACACGGGTTCACAAGTAGATGCCGTGTTTCTTGACTTCCGCAAGGCGTTTGACACAGTTCCCCACAGTCGTTTAATGAACAAAGTAAGAGCATACGGACTATCAGATCAGTTGTGTGCTTGGATAGAGGAGTTCCTAGATAACAGAACGCAGCATGTCATTCTCAATGGAGAGTAGTCTTCCGAAGTAAGAGTGATTTCAGGTGTGCCGCAGGGGAGTGTCATAGGACCGTTGCTATTCACAATATTCATAAATGACCTGGTGGATGACATCGGAAAGTCTCTGAGGCTTTTTGCAGATGATGCTGTGGTGTATCGAGAGGTTGCAACAATGGAAAATTGTACTGATATGCAGGAGGATCTGCAGCGAACTGACGCATGGTGCACGGAATGGCAATTGAATCTCAATGTAGACAAGTGTAATGTGATGCGAATGTATAGAAAGATAGGTCCCTTATCATTTAGCTACAAAATAGCAGGTCAGCAACTGGAAGCAGTTAATTCCATAAATTATCTGGGAGTACGCATTAGGAGTGATTTAAAATGGAATGTTCATATAAAGTTGATCGTCGGTAAAGCAGATGCCAGACTGAGATTCATTGGAAGAATCCTAAGGAAATGCAATCCGACAACAAAGGAAGTAGGTTACAGTACGCTTGTTCGCCCACTGCTTGAATACTGCTCAGCAGTGTGGGATCCACACCAGATAGGTTTGATAGAAGAGATAGAGAAGATCCAACGGAGAGCAGCGCGCTTCGTTGCAGGATCATTTAGTAATCGCGAAAGCGTTACGGAGATGATAGATAACCTACAGTGGAAGACTCTGCAGGAGAGACGCTCCGTAGCTTTGCATGGGCTTTTGTTGAAGTTTCGAGAACATACTTTCACCGAAGAGTCAAACAGTGTATTGCTCCCTCCTACTTATATTTCGCGAAGAGACCACGAGGATAAAATCAGAGAGATTAGAGCCCACACAGAAGCATACCGAGAATCCTTCTTTCCACGTACAATACGAGACTGGAATAGAAGGGAGAACGGATAGAGGTACTCAGGGTACCCTCCGCCACACACCGTTAGGCGGCTTGCGGAGTACGGATGTAGATGTAGATACTGACACGTTCCATGACCTTGAAGATTTGCTCCTCAATTTGGGCCTACGGAACTTCACATGCGCAGAGAAAGAGGGTAACAGAAGATATATTGAATTTAATTTATGAAAGGAGAAAATACAAAAATGCAGTAAATTAAGCCGGCAAAAAGAAATACTAATGTCTCAAAATGAGATCGACAGGAAGTGCAAAATGGCTAAGCAGGGATATCTAGAGGACAAACGTAAGGAGGTAGAGGCGCATATCACTAGGGGTAAGATAGATACTGCCTAAAGGAATATTAAAGAGACCTTTAGAGAAACGAGATTCACTTGTATGCATATCAAGAGCTCAGATGGAAACCCTGTTATCAGCAAAGAAGGGAATGCAGAAAGGTGGAAGGTGTATATAGAGGATCTATACAAGGGCAGTGTACTTCAGGACAATATAATGGAAATGGAAGAGGATGTAGATGAAGATGAAATGGGAGATGACATACTGCGTGAAGAGTTTGACAGAGCACTGAAAGACCTTAATCGAAACAAGATCCCGGGAGTAGGCAACATTCCATTAGAACTACTGACAGCCTTGGGAGACCCAACTCTGACAGAACGTTACCGTCTGATGAGCAAGATGCATGAGACAGCCGAAATACCGTCAGACTTCAAGAAGAATGAAATAATTCCAATTTCAAAGAAAGCAGGTGTTGACAGATGTGAAAATTAGCGAACTATCAGTTTAATAAGTCACAGCTGCAAAATACTAACGCAAATTCTTTACAGACGAATGGAAAAAATGGTAGAAGCCGACCTCAGGGAAGACCAGTTAGGATTCCGTAGAAATACTGGATCATGTGAGGCAATACTGACCCTACGACTTACCTTATTAAGTAGATTAAGGAAAGGCAAACCTACGTTTCTAACATTTGTAGACTTAGAGAAATCTTTTGACAATGTTGACTGGAATACTCTCTTTCAAATTCTGAAGGTGGCAGGGGTAAAATACAGGGAGCGAATTCAATTTACAATTTGTACAGAAAGCAGGTGGCAGTTATAAGAGTCAAGGGATATGAAATTGAAGCAGTGGTTGGGAAGGGAATGAGACAGGGTTGTAGACTATCCCCAATGTTATTCAATCTGTTTATTGAGCAAGCAGTAAAGGAAACAAAAGAAAAATTCTGAGTAGAAATTAAAATCCATGGATAAGAAACTAAAACCTTGAGGTTTGCCGATGACTTTGTAATTCAGAGACAGCAAAGAACCTAGAAGAGTAGCTGAACAGAATGAAGTGTCCTGAAGTGATGATATAAGATCAGCATCAATAAAAGCAAAACGAGGATAATGGAATGTAGTCGAATTAAGGTGGGTGATGCTGAGGGAATTAGATTAGGAAATGAGACATTTAAAGTAGTAAAGGAGTTTTGCTATTTAGGGAGCAAAATAACTGATGACGGTCGAAGTAGAGAGGATATAAAATGTAGACTGTCAATGGTAAGAAAAGTGTTTCTAAAGAAGAAAAATTTGCTAACATCGAGTATAGCTTTAGGTATCAGGAAGTCTTTTCTCCGAGTATTTGTATGCAGTGTAGCCACGTATGGAGGTGAATAATGGACAATAAATAGTTTGAACATGAAGAGAATAGAAGCTTTCGAAATGTGGTGCTACAGAAGAATGCTGAAGATTAGATGGGTAGATCACATAACTAATGTGGAGGTATTGAATAGGATACGGGAGAAGAGAACTTTGTGGCACAACTTGACTAGAAGATGGGGTCGGATGGTAGGACACGTTCTGAGGCATTAAGGGATCACGAATTTAATATTGGAGGGCAGCGTGGAGGGTAAAAATCGAGGAGGGAGTCCAGGAGATGAATACACTAAGCAGATTCACAAGGATGTAGGTTGCAGTGGGTACTGGGAGATGAAGCTTCCAGACGATACAGTAGCATGGAGAGCTGCATCAAACCAGTCTGTGGACTGAAGACAACAACAACAACAACAAGGTATTTGTGTGATGTGTAACCTTCAACAGAAGTGGGGCAGACAAGAGGGTTAGATTATATGTACTTTCCATTGAAATTGATCCATAATGGGGAGATACTCAATGGGAAAATAATATGCTAATTTACTATCCACAGACCGCAAATGAACTGATCATGAACGAGGAATGAAAATTTAGTCACACTTCTGATTGTACACGTATTATTTGACCCCCCCCCCCCCCCCCCCCTCTCTCTCTCTCTCTCTCTCTCTCTCTCTCTCTCTCTCTCTCTCTCTCTCTCCTCTCTCTCTCTCTCTCTCTCTCTCTCTCTCTCTCTAACACACACACACACACACACACACACAACACACACACACACACACACACACACACTCTCAATCGCGCGCGCGCGCTAGTTCTAATAAATAATTCAATTCATTAATGGTGTCGGAAGAGATGGTTAGCAAGAAATCCTTTAGGCTCCTCGTAAACTGAAATCTGTCAGTAGTAAAGCTTTTTGTGGCTGCCGGCAAGATATTGAAAACATCGTTCTCCTTAATGATGGAGACTTTCTTGCACCAAAGTAATTAACTTACCAATTTTTGTGGAGATTATTCACTTCTAGTTATGACTTCATGAAATGAGCTGTTGATTTGAAAATATTCATTTGTTTTTAAACACAATATTCACGGTGAGAACGTATCTTCCATCTCCACCATGTTAACTGATCTATTTATATGATCCTTATTCAACACGCGATCTAGTGTACGGTAAAACACAAAACATTACTTACATGCATTTCCACTGTTTTCCAACAAGCTGACAATTTTTCATGAATAATATATTAATACTGAAATTTTTAGAAAAATTTTGAAAGAGAGGTTTTGCAGGCAAATTTCAAAAATAAAAAGACCATAGTGTTCATTATAATACAACTTCTCCATGGTTTTTAATTCCTACTCCGAAGTTTTCTTTTGTTTTCTTTACTGCTTGCTCAGCAAACAGATTGAATAACATCGGAGATAGGCTACAACCCTTTCTCACTCCCTTCCTAACCACTGCTTCCCTTTCATATCCCTCGACTCTTCATGCCCTCGAGTAAGAAAACTGGTCGTTAGAATTCCATGGTTCTGGGATAAATGGTTTGAGAGGAAAGGTACATTTAGTTAGAAAAGTTACGGAAAATTTAAAGTTGCATTGCACTTAACGTCGTACATGCACTCATTTAAATTCATAGTTTCTTTCACTTTCCAATAGTATGCATGCTGTACAAAAACATAACATTTGTTTCATGATATTTACTTTTTTATTTCTTGCAAGTCTTCTAGAACTTCTCTCGAAAACTTTGTGGGTAGATCTTGGCATTTGTTTTGTTCAGAAACGTTATTACTGTAGCAAACAACTGACTACGAGACAAGAAAAAATGTATTCAATAGGTGAAAGCTCAAAAACTACGGGTAAAATGTCCCTAGGCTTATCATCTCAAAGAAGAGATGGCACAGAGAAACAAGTGGGCATGTCTTACATAGCAAGCTGCCATTTAAACCGACATTTTAGTACCTTCAAATAAGGATTTGGAATAAAATACTTTCATATTCGCACTAAGTGTAAATCAAACTGGTTCAGTCACCAATAAGCAAAATTATTTTCATTGTTTTCGGGGTTCCTTTTGCCTTTCGGAATAAATATATTGCGAATCAGCAGTGAACATGCCTGGTTCCCCAAACAGGAGACGACTAGAAACTTCCGAAATGTGGTGGTGTAGAAGAATGCTAAAAAAGTTTTGATCGAATAGCTGATGGGGAGATACGAAATCAGATTAGGGAGCAGAGAAATTAATGGCACAAATTGACAAAAAGAAGCGATCGTGGGTAAATGTCATATTTCGATTCCACCCATCCGCTGTGACCCATGACGTTCTGCATGACGTTGATTAGTTGCATTTCGAAGGATACCAGTGGCCTTATTAAATGTTAACTGCGATTGCCTTCGTTTCTAGAGCAATTTATAATGTTCGTTAACTATGATTTTTTTCGGAATATATCGTGATGAACTCTGGGAGGAACCACAGAACACAGCTTAAATTGTCGTTGAAGAAACGAGTAGTGATTGTATTTTTATCTTTCTTATCCGACACGTTGGGGAATCCAAGGTATAATGGGGTACACAGTTGAAAACTTTGATTAAATGTACAAAATTGATAAATAAGAGAGTTACAAATTTTTATATGAACACATTATGATGTATTAATCACAAAAATATAAGAACATTGCCATAAAATAAAACAACAATATTTTCTCACTCAAAAACAGAAATTTATATCATTTGCACGCGGCAGAATGGGGTGGTAAATACAAGTGATTACAAAAACGTATAAAATTATCGGAAATGCAGAAAATATTGGCTTGCTCGGTATTTTTTTTAGTTTAAAGTGAGTATTAATGTCAAACTACAGTTTTCATGTATCGTATCCTTTTCTTGAGGCTGTTTACAAAATTCACACACGGGGAGACACTCATCATCTTCGCTATCTATTCCTGCACAAGAATCGTGTGTCCATTTTTTGCACGTGGAACAAGCGACCCAACCTCCAACTGATTTTGAATATAACCCACCACAATATACACACTGACAGTCAGAACTTACCTCATAATCACTCTCGTTAGTATAGTATTCTTACTCCTTTCTTCCATTTATCTTCAGGCTCTTTCTCTCGTTTTTGAGTTCTTAATTTTATTCTCTTTCGCAAAAAGTTTTCTGTTTGCTCTTTCTTCTTTGTCAAAGTTCTTTTTTCTATTTCTCCCATTAATGACTTTTAACTCTTTTTTGTACGGCGAATCAGTTAAAACAACGTTGTTCCCCCTTTTCAGTCTCGCTCTTTTCTTGCTTTCGTTAACTTTTGACAAGAAAATCAGAATCTCAGGTGAAATATGAAATGAGGAGGTTGTGTTGTCAGTTGTCATCCAAGAGCACCCAAGATTAGAACAATTAGCCCCAATAACTTTGTTATTCTTAGGCGGCAGTTCATTGTAACAATTCGCTGAAACCTCGTCCCCTTGATTATCCAGCCAGTTTGAGTCGTCTTTTTCAGCTGGTGTGCTAGGTGAAGGCAATTCCAATTGTTCAGATGTAATAACCCCTTCATCTGACGGCCTATCACGTCCGCTGTCAGTTGTGTGTGCCGGGAGGAAGTGTGCGTCGTGAATATGGATGGGTCCGTGGGCCATATTGCAGTAGCTTCGAAACCTTTAATAGCGGTTTTCATTGTTGCGCTTTAGACGAAAGCTGAACCAAAAAGCGTTGAAATTTGAAAGATAGTTACGACTTTCCCTGCGTGGCTTCGCAGCCATTTTCGAAGCTGATCACTATAACGAGGATTTATAAAACAAACATCAAGCGGCTGAAGTCTGTGAGAGCAATGTGGTGGTGAAGAAACGCCACTCTCCCTCGCGTAGTCCATAACGTCATTGTTCGTGGTATGAGCTGAGTGGCCATCTGATATAAGGAGAACTGGGACGTGCTTTGATGTCTTAGAAAATACCACTAATTGTGGAAACCATACAAAGAATGACTCTGTGGCCATCCATGCGGTGCTGTGGACCTCAGCGCAACCTCCTGCTGTCAGTCCTAACTCAAATTCTTTCTGCTTCTTCTTTAGTGGAAAAATAATCGTAGGAGGAATGTCAGCTCCGCTTGCTGACGTACTAATGAGGATGGTTGCAGTTTCGCCCCTTTCTGCAGAGGTTAACGATCGCACTGGACGGTTCCCTTTGCAAGCTGCGATGTTCGATTGGTTTTTAGCATTAACCGAGACGCCTGTTTCATCACAATTAGTTATTTGAGAAGTCATTAGTTTGTGATTGTCAGTTACATTTGTTAGCAACGAAAAAAACCTATCGACAGCTACTTTATTAAAATCAATGATTCTTGTACCAGATGTTGCTTCGGGCTTGCGAACAAACCCGCATTTGCTTCTTCATTGTTTCGTGATGTAATAAAGATTTCGATTTGTTTTGCTCGAAATTTTCGAAAAGGTGTCTGTAAAAACGTGCAAAAATTGAAATGGCAAAACTGTGCACCTGCCGAAATACGAGTGCGTATACTCATTTGAAAACATTTTCCTACACCGCTTCTGATACGCTAGAGGTTACCGCACAGTAAACAACAATTGTAGTTGACCGTTTGCCTGCATCGTATAAAGTACGGCCAATAAAATATTTTTGTAGGGGGGACACATCATCTCATCCTAAATGGAGAGTTCATCTATACGTGTAAAAGTAACCACTTGTGCCAGAGGGAAGTGTGTTGGGAGCCTTATTGTTCCTGTTGTATATTAACATTACAGATAATATAAGTAAGCTCACATATTTCGAAAATGATGCCGATATCGACATTGAGGTAACAAAGGTCGTGTGAAGCGATATGCACATACAGGGGATAGTAAAAATGTGACCACCTATACTTGCATCTACATGGATACTCTGCAAGTCACATTTAAGTGCATGGCAGATTGTTCATCGAACCACCTTCACAAGTCTCTATTATTCCAATCTCGCATAGCACCCGGAAAGAATGATCACCTGTGTCTTTCCATACGAGCTCTGACTTCCCTTATTTTATCGTTGTGGTCGTTTCTACCTACGTAGGTCGGTGTCAACAAAATATTTTCGCATTCGGAGGAAAAAGTTGGTGATTGGAATTTCGTGAGAAGATACTGTCGCAACGAAAAACGCTTTTCTTTTAATGATGTCCAGCCCAAATCCAGTATCATTTGTGTGACACACTCTCTCATATTTCGCGATAATAGAAAACGTGCTGCCTTTCTTTGGACTTTTTCGATCTACTCCGTAAGTCCTATCTTGTAAGGATCCCACATCTTCCAGCAGTATTCTAAAAGAGGACGGAGAAGCGTAGTGTAGGCAGTCTCCTATGTAGGTCTGTTACGTTTTATAAGTGTCGTGCCAATAAAACGCAGTTTTTGGTTAGCCTTAACCGCAACATTTTCTATGTGTTCTTTCCAATTTAAGTTGTTCGTTATTGTATAATAATAATGGCGTGTGACGAGGGCCTCCCATCGGGTAGCCCGTTCGCCTGGTGCAAGTCTTTCGATTTGACGCCACTTCGGCGACTTGCGCGTCGATGGGGATGAAATGATGATTAGTACAACACAACACCCAGTCCCTGAGCGGAGAAAATCTCCGACCCAGCCGGGAATCTAACCCGGTCTTTTAGGATTGACAGTCTGTCGTGCTGACCACTCAGCTACCGCGGGCGGACGTTAGTTATTGTAACACCTAGTTATTTAGTTGACTTTACTGCTTTTAGATTAGACTGCAACTTCTCTGATAGTGATTCGTCCATTCTGCTTCACCAGCAATATTGCGGGATCAGTAACGACCTGATTTGCGGATATTGCGGGCGTACCTTAACTGGCTTCTGTCTTCATTGATTAGCGGCTACCTTTGAAATGGTTGTACCACTCCTTTAGCCCTGCAGTACCCATTACTTTGTCCACAAACACACGATGGTTTCAACTTGAGAATTGCCAAGCTTGGAGCCAAATGTGATGTAAAGACGTCATTTTGCTCAGAATACTAAATCCAACGTGTACCACCTGCAAGCGTTCCAAAGTAGTGGAGAAAATCAGGTATGTGTGCTAAATATGCCTGAAAACATGAGCGCATGCGCGCCCTGATACCATTGTTGATTTCAACAATTAAAAAAGGTCGGATATTTTTTGAACAGCTCATGTATATAAGCCATCGCCAGTGATGTCGAAAGAGCAAGATACCCCTAACTACGGCAGTTGTATAGGTAGTTCGAATGGAGCGGTCTATTGTCTGACGTATCTCCATAACAGCTCCGAACCGAATACCCCAAAGTTCGACAAATGGTTCAAATGACTCTGAGCACTATGGGTCTTAACATCTATGGTCATCAGTCCCCTAGAACTTAGAACTACTTAAACCTAACTAACCTAAGGACATCACACAACACCCAGCCATCACGAGGCAGACAAAATCCCTGACCCCGCCGTGAATCGAACCCCGGAACCCAGACGCGGAAAGCGAGAACGCTACCTTCACGTCAGGAATCAAGCTGAGCTCAGAAGGGCGCAAGTCCGGGGTTGTCTCTGGCTGATACTGATCTTCGGCCTGACGTGGCTGCTTGTCCTGTTCCAGGGGTTGCCCCTCAGTCTGCAAGATCCGAGCAGTCGCAGAGGGTGGTCTTACTGGTAGTTGGGAGCTCCAACGTCAGGCGCGTAATGGGGCCCCTTAAGGATATGGCAGCAAGAGAGGCGAAGAAAACCAATGTGCAATCCGTGTGCATACCGGGGTGGGTCATTCCAGATGTGGAAAGGGTCCTTCCGGATGCCATGAAGGGTACAGGTTGCACCCATTTGCAGGTGGTCGCTCATGTCGGCACCAATGATGTGTGTCGCTATGGATCGGAGGAAACCCTCCCTGGCTATCTGATTTGGTGAAGACTGCCAGTCTCGCTAGCCGGATGAAAGCAGAGCTCACCATCTGCAGCATCGTCGATAGGACTGACTGCTGACCTTTGGTAAAGAGCTGAGTAAAGGGTCTGAATCAGAGGCTGAGATTGTTCTGCGACCGTGTGGGCTGCAGATTCCTCGACTTGAGCCATAGGGTGGTGGGGTTTCGGGTTCCGCTGGATAGGTCAGGAGTCAACTACACGCAACAAGCGGCTACACGGGTAGCAGTAGTTGTGTGGCGTGGGCTGGGCGGTTTTTTAGGTTAGATGGCATTGGGCAAGTACAAAAAGGGCGGCAGCCTCAACGAGTTCGGGGCAAAGCAGGACATGAGGGGACCAAGCAGCAATCGGTATTGTAATGGTAAACTGTCGAAGCTGCGTTGGTAAAGTACCGGAACTTCATGCGCTGATAGAAAGTACCGAAGCTGAAATCGTTATAGGTACAGAAAGCTGGCTGAAACCAGAGAGAAATTCTGCCGAAATTTTTACAAAGGTACAGACAGGTGGAAAGGATAGATTGCATGCAACCGGTGGTGGAGAGTTAGTCGCTGTTAGTAGACGTTTATCCTGTAGTGAATTAGAAGTGGATAGTTCCTGTGAATTATTATGGGTGGAGGTTACACGCAACAGCCGAGCTAGGTTAATAATTGGCTCCTTTTACCGACCTCCCGATCCAGCAGCATTAGTGGCAGAACATCTGAGAGAAAATTTGGAATACATTTCACATCAATTTTCTCAGCAAGTTATAGTCTTAGGTAGAGATTTCAATTTACCAGATATAGACTGGGACACTCAGATGTTTAGGATGGGTCGTAGGGACAGAGCATCGAGTGACATTATACTGAGTGCGCTATCCGAAAATTACCTCGAGCAATTAAACAGAGAACCGACTCGTGGAGATAACATCTTGGACCTACTGATAACAAACAGACCCGAACTTTTCGACTCTGTATGTGCAGAACAGGGAATCAGTGATCATAAGGCTGTTGCAACATCCCTGAATATGGAAGTTAATAGGAATATAAAAAGAGGGAGGAAGGTTTACGTGTTTAGCAAGAGTAATAGAAGGCAGATTTCAGTCTACCTAACAGATCAAAACGAAAATTTCTGTTCTGACACTGACAATGTTGCGTATTTATGGAAAAAGTTCAAGGCAATCGTAAAATGCGTTTTAGACAGGTACGTGTAGAGTAAAACTGTGAGGGACGGGATAAACCCACCGAGGTTCAACAACAAAGTTAGGAAACTACTGCGAAAGCAAAGACAGCTTCACTCCAAGTATAAACGCAGCCAAAACCTCTCAGACAAACAGAAGCTAAACGATGTCAAAGTTAGCGTAAGGAGGGCTATGCGTGAAGCGTTCAGTGAATTCGAAAGTAAAATTCTATGTACCGACTTGACAGAATATCCTAGAAAGTTCTGGTCTCACGTTAAATCAGTAAGTGGTTGGAAACAGCATGTCCAGACACTCCGGGGTGATGATGGCATTGAAACAGAGGATGACAGGCGTAAAGCTGAAATACTAAACACCTTTTTCCAAAGATGTTTCATAGAGGAAGACCGCACTGCAGTTCCTTCTCTAAATCCTAGCACAAACGAGAAAATGGCTGACATCGAAATAAGTGTCCAAGGAGTAGAAAAGCAACTGGAATCACTCAACAGAGGAAAGTCCACTGGACCTGACGGGGTACCAATTCGATTCTACACAGTACGCGAAAGAACTTGCCCTCCCTTTTAACAGCCGTGTACCGCAAGTCTCTAGGGGAACGGAAGGCTCCAAATGATTGGAAAAGAGCACAGGTAGTCCGAGTCTTCAAGAAGGGTCGTAGAGCAGATGCGCAAAACTATAGACCTATATCTCTGACGTCGATCTGTTGTAGAATTTTAGAACATGTTTTTTGCTCGAGTATCATGTAGTTTTTGGAAACCCAGAATCTACTCTGTAGGAATCAACACGGATTCCGGAAACATCCATCGTGTGAGACCCAACTCACTTTATTTGTTCATGAGACCCAGAAAATATTAGATACAGGCTCCCAGGTAGATGCTATTTTTCTCGACTTCCGGAAGGCGTTAGATTCAGTTCCGCACTGTCGCCTGATAAGTAAAGTAAGAGCCCACGGAATATCAGACCAGCTCTGTGGCTGGATTGAAGAGTTTTAACAAACAGAACACAGCATGTTGTTATCACTGGAGAGACGTCTACAGACGTTAAAATAATCTCTGGCGTGCCACAGGGGAGTGTTATGGGACCATTACTTTTCACAATATATATAAATGAGGTAGTAGATAGTGTCGGAAGTTCCATGCGGTTTTTCGCGGATGATTCTGTAGCATACACAGAAGTTGCAGCATTAGAAAATTGTAGCGAAATGCCGGAAGATCTGCAGCGGATAGGCCCTTGGTGCAGGGAGTGGCAACTGACCCTTAACATATACAAATGTAATGTATTGCGAATACATAGAAAGAAGGATCCTTTATTGTATGATTATATGATAGCGGATCAAACACTGGTATCAGTTACTTCTGTAAAATATCTCGGAGTATGCGTGCGGAACTTTTTGAAGTGGAATGATCATATAAAATTAACTGTTGGTAAGGCGCGTACCAGGTTGAGATCCATTGCGAGAGTCCTTAGAAACTGTAGTTCATCAACAAAGGAGGTGGCTTACAAAACACTCGTTGGACCTATACTTGAGTATTGCTCATCGGTGTGGGATCCGTACCAGATCGGGTTTGCGGAGGAGATAGAGAAGATTCAAAGAAGAGCGGCGCGTTTCGTCACAGGGTTATTTGGTAACCGTGATAGCGTTACGGAGATGTTTGACAAACTCAAGTGCCAGACTCTGCAAGAGAGCCGCTCTTCATCGCGGTGTAGCTTGCTCGCCAGATTTCGAGAGGGTGCGTTTCTGGATGAGGTATCGAATATATTGCTTCCCCCTACTTATACCTCCCGAGGAGATTACGAATGTAAAATTAGAGAGATTAGAGAGAGCACAGGGGCTTTCAGACAGTCTTTCCTCCCGCGAACCATACGCGACTGGAACAGGAAAGGGAGGTAATGACAGTGGCACGTAAGGTGCCCTCCGCCACACACCGTTGGGTGGCTTGCGGAGTATAAATGTAGATGTAGATGAGTGTGGTGCGTGATGCGGCGCTCCCCATCCCCATATACCGATCAAATCAGTCACGACTTGAACCGAGCGTGCCCGAACATTGTCATACAAAATGATGTCCGCCTCCTGCAGTAACCGACGCCGCTTCTTTCTCTCAGTTGCTTTTCTGCTTTGTAACACAGTCTGTTTCGTTTTCGAGTCCAAACCGCTTAAGAGATATTGTTCAAATTTGGCATGGAGACAGTTTGAACTCTGAGAAAGAACATAGCCCACTTTAAAAAGCAAGAAAATTTTTTTTTTCATCAGTGAACGTAAACTACATTAAAACTTACTTATTTTGCTTGTATAACTTAAGAATTCTATAATGTATAAGTACTTCAGTAGTCGCCGTGCGGGATAGTCTCTCAAACGAAATTGCTCCCACGTCCGAGGCCTTTCAATATCACGTCTTCCATTCCGTTTGTAGTTCATAATATTTTGGGGAAGTCTGGGACGTAGCATTCTCACCAGTCTTCACGATATTTTTGAATTTTTTAGTTTCTGTTGAAAATACTTAATTTTTCTCTAGTATCTTCATTCCTAATCATTTCTTGTTGTGCAGCTCTTCGAATTTCTTAGGAACCTCATCTCTGCCGTGTGATTTTTTTTGCTTTTTTTTAACCATGTTTTCGCTTTCATAGCATAATACAGGAACCGGGACCACGTTATAGAATTTCGGAACAATCTTTTTCTACTTTATTGCCCAATATTCAGATAATAGTGTCACAGACAGCTTAGAATTTGTGTAATTTATTTTAAGTATCAGAGTAAAAATCAGATCTTACAGCGTAGCCTAAGTGAAAGATTAAGAGACCATTTCTAAAGCAGGATTATCCAAAACTAGTTTTAAAATGACTGAGTATTTTCCTCGGAGTGCACTTATTTTCGTTTTATTACTAGAAATTTTAAAGTTGTATTCATTGCATATTTCGTTCAGGTGGTATATAGATCTTTGGAGGTCATTTCGTGAACGTGAATCATGTCATCTACAAACAGAAGCACAATCAGGTATTTCTCATTCGTTATCCCAATTCTTTTGTCTTGTCGTAGTTCCTGCTTTCATTTATGAAGAACGAAGTCAATGTAAATACTAAAAATGCTGACTTAATCTGCTCATTTAAATGTATACCGAACGAGCTGCCGCAGTGGTTAGTACATGGTATGATGATGAGGATGATGATGTTTGGTTTTTGGGGCGCTTAACTGCACGGTTATGAGCGCCTGTACAAAGCCCCAACCTTTACACAGTCCAGTTTCGCCACCTTCACGAATGATGATGAAATGATGGCATCACAGACACCTACTTCCCGGGCGGAGAACGCAACCCAGCCGTGAATCGAACCCGGAATCCCATCACCAGCAACGCTAGCTTCTACACGACGAGCTGTCAACTAGTACACTAGACTCGCATTCGGGAGGATGACGTTTAAATCCGCATCCGGCCATCCTGATACGTTTTCCGTAACTTTCCTGAATCGCTCCAAGCAAATGCTGGGATGATTCCTTTGAAAGGGAACGGCGGACTTCTTTTACCCTTCCCTGACGCATTGCCAACTCCTGCTCCGTCTCTAATGACCTCGAAATCGATAGCACATTAAATGCAATCCTCCTTCCGTCCTTCATTTAAAGGCATAGGTTTACGCAATAAGTCGGGCGTTAAAAGTTACAAACTGCGTACTCGTCTAAGGCAGCATAATTTCATGGAGCGCAAATTATCGAGACTATATTCACAGAGCATTTGTGAAAGGCAGCACGTGGCGACTTCCAACAAACTTCACACATAATTTCGAAACTTGGCGAAACTTTTTTTCCCCTCTGACATCCCTGACAGAATGATGAAAGGAAAAAGACTTTTATCACTTCTACATTTTCGCTGTTCGTGCAGTAAAGTGTCAGCATCAGGCTTGATGTTTCACTTCATTACTTCTTTACTACTCACTTTATTCGCAACACATTTGTCAGACAGTATCCACATACGTCGCCAAATGTACCTGAAAATTATAGAATTGTACAACACCTAGTTCAGTACATAAATATTGAGACGTTTTCGAAAAACTAGCTTCTCTTACAACAGAGCGTCTTCAACTGCAAAGGGTTATGTTTCTTCAGGTCAAGTTTTTAACACATTAACTGATACGGAAAGTGAACGAACTTCTGAAGGTGGTTTACATATGGGACTTACCGTTTTGAGACAGCAATTTGGAGAGGAGAAGGGGCGGTGGTTACGCGGTCTATTTGGATCTTCAGTGTTTCCGCAAATGATGCTGTTGCCTGTAATAAAGTTCTGTTTGAAAGAAGCCACGCCCTCATAAGATTTCAGTGTAGTGCAAAGCATGACAACTTAGTTTAAATGTTCCCGAAATGTAAAATTGTTCGGTTCACAAAACGATATAACCTTATCCTACGAGTATAGTGCAGCGAGTCAAATTCGCAATCGCTCAACCCACATGAATACCTGGGTGTAAAAATTTCTAGAGATTTGAAATGGAACCGTCACATAGTCGCAGTCTTAGGGAAATACGGTGGCTGGCTGCAATTCGTTGGTAGAATTCTAGGAAAATACAATCGGTGTACAAAAGAAATTGCTTACAAATCACGCTTGCGACCCATCCCCCAATATTGCTCGAGATTCTTGGATCCTAATCAGATACAACTGCCCGGCGATACTGAATGTATACAGAGAAGGGCGGCACGAATGGTCACAGGTTTTTTGACCCGTTGGAAAATGTCACACAGTTTCTGATCAAATTGAACAGGCAGGCGCTTGGAAACAAACGTAAAATATCCAGAGAAAGTCTACTTGGAATATTTCCGGAGGAATCCTTAACTGTTGAATATAGGCGAATGGTGGTCAATGGAGGGAATGACTGCGAATGCTCGTTCGATTTGCGTTCTCTTCCGTAGGCTGCGATGCAAACTAATCCTGGTAATATTCCCGGTGTGAGATGTAGTTGGCAGCTCTGTAAATGCTGACCGGTGAGTCGCTTAAAGCCCAGGTGAAATTAATCTCGGAGGGACACATCACGCTCCCAACCGACTAAGCATATCCCCTAAGGATCGCCTAGAGCCTGTGACTAGTGCATTGAATGTAAATACGGAAAACTGCAAAAACTCACTTTTTGAACTATTTGTAATTCCATTAACTAGTTTTGTAACCTTTACAGACCCATCTTCAAATGTGGCACACAGAATTTCCGTCTCTCTGACGTGGAGACAGGGCGACAGTAACATGGTGACATGTGTCGGAAAACCAATTATTCCACTTACTGACTAACGGGCAGTTCATGGTAGACACAGACTATCCCGTGGAAGAGCAAAGTATCGCGAGGAGACCTAATTAGAAAGTTTCTAGAACTGACGTTACATGATGAAAGTAGGAATGGAATATACTTAAACCGCCTACGTATTGTAACTTTAGGAAGCGTGAAGACCAGAAGAGACTAAGCACAGCACGCACAGAGGCTTTTAAGCAGCCACAGTTCGCACGCTCCATACGTCAGTGGAGTGGGAATAAGTCCTAATAACGGGTATACTGGCAAGTTCCATCTGTCACGCAATTCACGGTCATTTATAGACTACAAATTATAAGCTGCCTATGTTTTGTTTAAATTTGGATTACAAGAAAATGGGCGTTTTGCAAAATGTCCTACATAAGTCTCCTCTTCATCAACACCACCACCATGAGTGTTCTGCCCTAGGACAGGTCTTCACATGTAGCTCTCCATGCAGTCCCATCATTTGTTACCCTCTTGTTTTCTCACAACTATTTTCTGTTCTTACGCTGTCCATCACCTGGTATGTTCATCGTC
This sequence comes from Schistocerca gregaria, assembly GCF_023897955.1. Lineage (NCBI taxonomy): Eukaryota > Metazoa > Arthropoda > Insecta > Orthoptera > Acrididae > Schistocerca > Schistocerca gregaria. Next base: position 594,251,872 of record NC_064925.1, read on the forward strand.
TTCTTCTTCTTCTTCTTCATCTTCTTCTTCTTCTTCTTCTTCTTCTTCTTGCATTCACCGTTTCCTCCATACCATCAATAAACAATCTCTTCTCGTTCAGTGTCCATGCCAATTGTGTTTGCTCATCCTGCTACCTTTAAAATTTCTCTCTGTTCTCCCACTCAACACCACCTCATTTCTCACTGTGCCTGCCTATTTTATCCCCTATCAACGCACCCACATAAAAGCCTCCTGTTATGAAACGTCTCGTTGGCAATTGCTATACGTATTTTCACCTCCATATTACTTCCAATGTCGTCCATAATAGCACGTCGCAGTTATCTAAAAACACTAAATTGTTGTGTATCTTCCTGCCTAACATTATAGTTGTTCTTGCTTTTCTTGCACCTATCACCGGACATTTTGCGATTTTCTTATTATTTCTCATTCCAATTTACTCACGCCTCTTGTTCAATTCTTTTAACATTTCAGTCATACTTCTTTCGCTCTCTGCCAATAACACCACATGATCCGCGAGTCTAATACATTCTGCTCTCCTAACAACAACCCGCTCCCGTCTATGTCGTTTCAAACGTTTTTGAATGACATGCTCCAAATATATTTACACACTAAGGAGAATAAACGTATCCCGGAGGACTTACCCCAGCGCGATGGAAATCGATACACGTGATGTTCATTCATGCCCAATAGTATCCGAACGACCTGAATTGAAATTCGCCTGATTCACATGCAACCCACATAGCGCAACTGTCTAGCAGGTCTCCTTATCGCTCCTTGGTACAGTCGTTTGACTATTGAAAGTGGTTCCAACAAGTCACCACGAGAAAAAACTGTTCTGTATCGCAATAACTCAAGATGTAAAGTAATACCACGATACTACAAATATCACGGAACACCTTATCACAGATAAGACTGCCCTTAAGGCTTGTAGCTCACATTTATTACAATAAATGACATACCTGACATTTTACCACTCTCATTATTACGTCAGATAGGTAATGCACGTGGTAAATTCGTCGTAATCATGATTTACTCTTCAAAGTAACATACCGTACTTATTATTTAACACAAAATAAGATTAAAAATTAAAGGTATTCACGAGCAGCTAATTGAGAATATTTATGAACTTCAAATGACACGACGAACCGTCTCGTTCTGCATATGGATGCAAACTCAGGTCATGCAGACTAAGCAATGATTTCGTGCCTGACGGATACTAACTGCCACTCCTGATTAGGCATACAGAGAGTGATATACCTCGATTTTAGACAAAGCCAGTTTGCAAATTCCATCTTTAAATTACATATCGCAAGTATTTTTGCCGGACGCGAATTTATTGTCCCTGTAACGAACGACGAGAGATGTTGAATCTCGGTTCTTAACAAGTAACTTACGTGAATTGCCGTGAGGTAAGGCTTTCTATTGGGCAGGGATTCGAACTCGGAACTTAATCGGACAGATATCGACGCACAATCAACTGTGACATTTCGGATTTTCTCGGCAGTAGCTAGATGTTTTAACTGAAATGACGAGACGAAACATTAATTTTTTCCTTCCCAAGACCCCAACCCGGCATCTATCGCTGTTATATTCTAGAGAAAACGAACGTTAAATATGGGTTTGTTGCACCAGCAGCGACATGTGAGCGTGTTGGAACTAGAAATAATATGACGAAGAGTTCGGTGCTCACTGGGAATACAGCTCCACACATCATATCGCTTTTGACTACACACAAAGATACGTCAGCTTCCGAATTTTTGTCCAGCTCGGACTAACATCTTGAACTTACAGTGATCTCGCAAATAGTTCTGTGTCTCACTGGGTGTCAAAAACGTCACATATCGTTAGTGTTGACAACGAATGAAAATACATTAAACATTAAAATAATTATCCACCAGCAGATAGGTGTTCTCATGCTAGAGCTTGATAATACATAATGAAATCTATAGTGCCGGGCCAGGATTCGAACCCATTCACGCGCAGTATGTGGAGACGTTGAGGAATCTGCAGTTCTGAACAAACAACAAATAGTAGCCGTGCTGTATTCTCACGAAGGGATCAAATTGAGCGTTAAGTACGGTCTAAGTTGCATTCCCAGTTCAGAACCGATTTTATCGACATACAGAAGCTCAGATAAAATATGGACTAAATGTCCTGTGAGCCTACATAGCGTTTGTTTCGTCACTAGAAATAAATAACAAGTATAAGAAAGGTTTCTACGTGTCGCCGCTCCAGTCTTTATTGTGATTCATCCTAACGTCTACTTTGTAGAAAAGGAATATCATTTTTCATGTCGATTTCAGACCACAAAGTCATTATATCTTCTTCACTTGGTGTAGCCAGAAGAGAATGGAATCTGTCTCTTCTTATCTAAAATCATTGACAGAAGTTGGAATCGAACCCAGTCCATAGATATTCAAGCATATTATAAGTATGTGGCTCATTTTTCTATCGTAACGCCGTTGCACCACACTGGATGAGAATTGACACACAGGCTTCCTGTAGTAATTTGCAGCAGGTTCAGTAAATTCATTTACTTGGTTGACCGAATCACAATGAACTAGCTTCCTCGACTACCCAGTGCATAAATTCGACCGAAATAAAATCACGTACCTGCCACCTACACAGAACAGCCAACAGTGTAGGATGCACAAATTTGAAAAGGAAGTGTTTCTTTCCACTTGAGCTACTGTATTGCGCCATCTCTTTGTTGAAAACGTCGTGCAGTACAAATGTCGCATTTCATAAGTAAAGTTTTGTATTCCTAGAAACCCAAAATTTGCTTGTCAGCGGCGGGAAGAGGAGTTACCCGTTGTGCAGCATTGTAAGTTTTCACCATTGAACTATGAGCCGAAAGTATTTTTTTGCGATTTCCTTATCGATGTTTTATCTGACTGTTAGTAGCTCTTTCACAGAAGGGATAAAAACGTTACAGTCAGTGAGACTGGAAGTGCGAACCATAACAGATGCTATTTCTCAGGTCAGCGCATTACCATAGAGCTGGCGTAGAAGTACGTGTCTTAGCTTACTCTTACGAGATCGATAATGTCTAGCACTCGTAAACCGCTATTTAAAGGACGAGATTAGTTGCGATTTCCACGTGCAACGACTTTCCTGGGCTGAAAACCGTAAATTTACAATCTTTTGTTACACGTAAAGCGATAATAAATCAGATTATTCAATGGAAATGACAGGTAAAATCAAGTGAACTTTGAGGATAAATTCCGTGCACACCAGGAAGCAACTGGTCGATCACAGAGTTGCCAAACATACGTTGCCTTGTTGTCAAATCTCAGTTACAGTACCAGCAGAAAGAAGACGAACCGATGTGATCGTACAGCGGGCTGGGAAGTGACCATAGCTGGTGTCTCCAAGTCGCGGTTGCTACGGCCTGGAATACGTAATGCGTCTGATTCGCATTTCTGTAACTAGGTTTAGGGACTGGAGCGTAGTTACTAATAATACTCGGAACTGACTGAAAACTAAGCATCATATATCAGTAACTCTCACAGTTATTTTTATATTTATTTCGTAAGTGTACTAAAAACTAAGAAGCTCATTCAGAGACGTTTTCATGCCTCGCCGATAGTCGAGCAAAACAAACAAATAAAGAAAAAAAGAATGTGTGTGTGTGTATGATAGAGAGAGAGAGAGAGAGAGAGAGAGAGAGAGAGAGAGAGAGAGAGAGAGAGAGAGAGAGAGAGAGAGAGAAATCAAAAAGAATGAGAGAGAGTAAGAAATTGTTGTAAAGAAATTGAATCATGGTATGTAAAGAAATCTTTCATTAAAATTACACGTTACACGTCATTACGAAATATCGTATTCATGATCTATGAAACAAGAATTGATCTAATGTAATCTAATCATATCATATTGATGGCTATCCATGAAGAGTCATGAATTTTGCCAATACCAGTAATGAAATCTAAACTTGAAAATAAAAGACGACAATTTTTTTAATAAACCGGGACTCCTAACAAGACAATTTCGTCCCTGTTAACTAACCACGAAAGATGTCTGATATACCTCCATGCTCAAGTAACAAAGTGCGCATGCATTTAAAGATTAAGTGCATGATGTGAAGTTATATGACGGAGATACGAACCCAACACGTAATCGTATTGTTAATTAAGTAAAATCAAATTTACGTATCGGTTTTTCTTACCAGCTGCTAGGTGTTTGAATCTAAACTAAGGATACAAACTTTTGTACCTAAGCGACAATCTAACTACACGCCTACCGTGCATCCACAAATATAGCTTAAATATCAGTTGCTTACTCACCAACGGTAAGGTGTGTGCGTGTTTGACAAGAAATAATGACACCTATTGCGATTGTTGGCAACACATGAATAGACATTAAAAGCGCACGTTGGTTTTCACTAGCGGGACGGTGTGCACGTTATAGGGCTTGAACTGAAACTATGAATATTTTTGTATTGGATCAGGATTCGGACCCACATACTTACCTTTGGAGGAGACCTAGAGAAGGTTTCAGTCTTGCGAAAAGGGACGAAATGGTTGAACTATAATGTCCCGAGAGATTCAGATCCTCGAAAGAGGAGAAACGAATTCGAATCACAGTCCAGCACCAAATTTTTCAACGTCTCTAGTTCAATCAATTACAAGTAAAATAAGAGCCCCATCCTTTAAATGGCTATCGGTTCATACAATAAAATAAAATTTTCTAATGTAAGTAAGTTTACTGGCGACTGTATTTCTGTTTACGATGACTTCCGCTATGTCATTTCCCAACGTAACCTGGCTCTGCCAGTTGGTAATGATGGAACGTGATTTGTATTGCGAATTCTGGATTATAACGTCTTTCTTTTGAGGTTACCAGACGCAAAGTAAATCTGTTTGTGCTTCTTAAAAGTAAATGTCTGAACCCACGCATTGCTCCTGTGATAGTTCCACCAGGCCATTGTGCCCATATTTCCCAGCCCCAGGAGTGAGCTGCAACGGATGATGTGCTGAGCTTACAAAAGTAGTCACGGTGGATAAAACGCGAGTCTATTAAATGTTTAAGTAGAAACAAGCTTCTGACGCGGAGATTATGCTATTCTCATGTCAGAAGGATGTAAAGACCCTTGTAGGCATCATAGGCTCGATGTGAAGCCATTTTGAAATGTTCACAAATTCAGATATTTTCTTAGTTCGTGAAGATCCACTGGGAAGTGTGAAGTTACCGGATAATTGGATTATTACCGTCATTATTACTATCATTTTCTTCATGCCGCTGCTGGAACACTGTACTTGAATATCAGTTCGTGCCTTTTGGTCACTATACAAGTAGTTTCCCAAGAAGAGGTTCTTTCTCTGTCTACAGAATTCTTTTCATGTTAATATCTATGAGTAATTACTCATAGATTACATGAAAACTAAAGTAATCGATGAAGACGTTACTTGATAACAATAACGCTCTGCCTTTCTTCTATTACTTGCGCCTAGAAATGGCTGTCGAGTACTGCCAAACCAAAAGCCAAGAGATCTTACTGCCTGCCGATATACGCCGCTGGCAATTTTTCCATATGATTTGGTCGACGTGACCTGTTTCAAGTTGTGTATGACAGAGAATGTTTTAGAAAATCAATTGTTTTCCTTTGCAATAAAGAAAAACATTTTCATTCTAAGCTATCCAAGTTCAAAATTTTTGGAATATTAGTTCCAGTTTAATATTCGCTTCTATAATGTAGGAAAGTATTTCGCACTTGCAAAACCGGATCCGGCCCACTGACCTTACACTCAGCCGCCGGCCATAAATTCTGGCTCAGAGTGACACCAGATTAAGTAACCTAATTTAGCGAAGATTATTTGCCAGTGCTCTCTCTCACCGGAAAATACGCAGTTCTCTCATTAATTGGGCTTCATTAGTACACTGTAACAGTAATTTCTGTGTGTCTGCAATGCATACGGATTGTGGAATTTAGCGGTGCTCTCTCTTCCACTTCTTTATACAATATGACTGACCTAAACGGGCCCTTTATCGTTACAGGCCCTGAGCAGTGCTACATCATACTGACAACAGTAATGTTCTTATACTGACAATCTGACTGGTCGTTTTACCTGATTTTGTAATCATTTAAATAAGACAACATGACCTTCCAGTGGGAGACATTTCGTTCTCCCTTTTCCTTCTGTGACATTTTTCCGTAATCTATTTGCCTTCCAATCAGCGAAATGCGGTAGAGTACGGCCGGTAAACGATTTACAAATCACGATTTAGTCCCGTTAAGACGGTTTCTTCAAACATTGTCGTTGCTAAAGGAATTTACTTTCGTCTTAAATCGTCTCAAGCAGCAACGTTCACAGACATCCCAAATACGTAAAAGCTCATTATCCTGGTACGAAGTTTGTAAAACAAACTTCCCACAGTTTGTGTCAGGTTGATCTTTTCGTCTGATAGCACTGCCTAAGTATCACAAGTAGTGTCCCTGTAGCTGTGGGAATCATTGGTTAATAACGAGTTTAACACCAATGGGTATAGTATTGCTAAATATTCAAATTAATTATCAACCCAAGTCTGAGTTTATCCGCAGACTGTAGCGATTTTATAATACTGAAGCTAGACTTTGTATCCTTGTCCTCCTTGAGTGGGCATTGGAAGGCGTTTGCACACACGAACACAACACTATGAATACTTCGAACGCCATAGTTAACGTTGCTCTCATAAACTACTTTTGTTATTTTAATTCTTCTAGGTGTTCAGGATGCAATATGTGTTGTAGATACAGCCTTAGAGCAAAACATTGACCGCCGAGCCGTCCACATAAGGTGGACAACACAGTCGTGCTCCTCTCAGGATACTGTGTCCGGCAGTAAGTTCGATCTGCAACATTGTAGACTGCGGCACCTCCCAGAGGAAGTCTTGAGTTTAGTCTTAGTACATTATTCTTGACTAAGGCCGTAGTCTTGAGGTAAAACGTGAGACTAGCTAATATGACGTCTGGCGACCGGAAGCAGACAACGACAAAATTTTTATCGCCCCTTTCCTCTCGGTGCTGAAGCTATGCGTGTAATTCAAGCGAATCTACAATATATTTCGCTTTGTGTCACACTGGTAATAATAGTTTGGTTCAACAATGTTTTAGCGAAAGATTTCTTTACCGAGCATCTGCCTCTGAACACCGCATGCGTCTGAGTTCTCTGGGACCCGTTTGCTGCCTACCGGCGGGGGCTGAGGCACTGCGCTGCCTTCTGCCGACAACATCTGCTCCACTCCACACTCTCAACCATGTAAAATGCTTTAATGTTGTTGAGTAGTGACCCATAAAATCTGTCTACGATTTGTGTTTCACTCTTGATAGCAAAGGAGGCACAAAACCGTTTTTATTTGATGATTATTTTATTACATTAGAATGCAGTACATCAATGTGACACAGAATTAATTTCATTGTTTCTGATCCAGTGCTCCCATTCTGTTCTTTTCCTTGCACAGGAGATTCTTCAAATAATTTATTATTGTCATGGATTCACATGTGTTACTCAAGGCACAGGGAGTAAATGCAATGTAATGTTTGGTTTCTTTCTTTGATTTTCTATGGTAAATGGATGAAAAAGATTGCGTCAATTCCTATCAGAACCTGCTCTATAGCTACTAAGGCAAATTGCTTCTTTTGAGGTCCATAAATTAATTAATGGAGAAGTGAACGCTGTTCACAAATGATATTTAGAATATTCAATTGGATTTAAGGCGACAAAACTGCCACATTTGAAGCTACCCAGAGAAAAAGTAAGTTGCTAGAGACACTGTCAGCACATGTCTGCAGGAAAGTTTAGCATAGAGTAATCAAGAGGCTCATTTCCTTCATACTTATCACCCTGGAATGTGAGTCTTAAGTGAAGAACAATATTGAAATTCGTATCGTTGATGATCGATTCGAATTTCTTCAGAGACGCTGGTATTGCGAAGCAGCTTGGAAGTCAGAACGCCATGATCTATGACGATTAACACAACTTACTGAGTCGAGCTACCAAGAAGATTTGATGTGTAAAGGTTTTCTTCCGATTTCGATGCAGAATTTTTTCTGGAAATTCGCAGCTCCTTAAAAAAAAAAAGCTCGCACACGATGGTCCCTACCTCAGTTGGAACTGACGACTGATTGAGCCGTTCTGACACGAGACATGGGCGGTACCACCGGGTTACAGACACACTGCTACCTTTGCACCACTCTCATCATGGTATTGGTCGCTCAGCCTCATAACGCATCGTGAAAGATAATAAAAGTTGCCACTTATGTGAAGAATAGCATTTCTTTAGCCAAAAAATTGAATTTTCTGCCTCAGTATCTTAGTTTACGTAAGGATTATACAGCATGAGCCATTCAAATGGAAAGGTAATATCAAGTAAATTTAGTGAGCCAATTCAGTACCATAGGCGGAAGTGATTGCATTGTCACAGTGTTGCCTAATGTTTGTGACGATGTTGCCAAATCTCAGGTGTGCTAGGAACAGCTGTGTAGCGGTATGCGTGGAGAATCCCCTGCTCGTGTCTTACGGGGATATGGAGAGGAACCGCAGGGTTTGGTTAGGATGCAGCGTTTTCTCCTAGCAGTTGTGTCAAACATTAAGGTGTATAATCTTCCATCACGATTACAGTTTCCTACAAAATATATACAAATAAAACACTCACCTTGTTTCTTTCCGACAAAAGATTATTTCAGTACGATAAAAAGTTTTTGGAAATCTCTTATGCCCACCTGTCACCAAAGTAAGATAAACACTTTGCACCTCGAAATCGATTGCATGTATGTGCAGTCTTGTGATGCTTAAATAACGCTCAAAGGACATTTAGTCCATATTTTATCTGAGCTTCTGTATGTCGATAAAATCGGTTCTGAACTGGGAATGCAACTTAGACCGTACTTAACGCTCAATTTGATCCCTTCGTGAGAATACAGCACGGCTACTATTTGTTGTTTGTTCAGAACTGCAGATTCCTCAACATCTCCACATACTGCGCGTGAATGGGTTCGAATCCTGGCCCGGCACTATAGATTTCATTATGTATTATCAAGCTCTAGCATGAGAACACCTATCTGCTGGTGGATAATTATTTTAATGTTTAATGTATTTTCATTCGTTGTCAACACTAACGATATGTGACGTTTTGACACCCAGTGAGACACAGGACTATTTGCGAGATCACTGTAAGTTCAAGATGTTAGGCCGAGCTGGACAAAAATTCGGAAGCTGACGTATCTTTGTGTGTAGTCAAAAGCGATATGATGTGTGGAGCTGTATTCCCAGTGAGCACTGAACTCTTCGTCATATTATTTCTAGTTCCAACACGCTCACATGTCGCTGCTGGTGCAACAAACCCATATTTAACGTTCGTTTTCTCTAGAATATAACAGCGATAGATGCCGGGTTGGAGTCTTGGGAAGGAAAAAAATGTATGTTTCGTCTCGTCATTTCAGTTAAAACATCTAGCTACTGCCGAGAAAATCCGAAATGTCACAGTTGTTTGTGCGTCGATATCTATTCGATTACGTTCTGAGTTCGAATCCCTGCCCAGTACAAAGCCTTACCTCACGGCAATTCAAGTAAGTTACTTGTTAAGAACCAAGATTCAACATCTCTCGTCGTTCGTTAACATGGACAATAGGTGCTGGGTAGGAATTCGCGTCCGGCAAAAATACTTGCGCTATGTAATTTAAAGTTGGTATTTGCAAACTGGCTCAGTCTAAAATCGAGGTATATCACTCTCTGTATGCCTAATCACGAGTGACTGTTAGTTTCCGTCAGGCACGAAATCTTTGCTTCGTCTGCATGACCTGAGTTTGCATCCATATGCAGAACGAGACGGTTCGTCGTGTCATTTGAAGTTCATAAATATTCTCAATTAGCTGCTCGTGAATACCTTTAATTTTTAATCTTATTTTGTGTTAAATAATAAGTACGGTATGTTACTTTGAAGAGTAAATCATGAATTCGACGAATTTACAATGTGCATTACCTATCTGACGTAATAATAATGAGAGTGGTAAAATGTCAGGTATGTCATTTATTGTAATAAATGTGAGCTACAAGCCTTAAGGGCAGTCTTATCTGTGATAAGGTGTTCCGTGATATTTGTAGTATCGTGGTATTACTTTACATCTTGAGTTATTGCGATACAGAACAGTGTTTTCTTGTGGTGATTTGTTGGAACCATTTTCAATAGTCAAAAGACTGTACCAAGGAGCGATAAGGGGACCTGCTAGACAGTTGCGTTATGTGGGTTGCATGTGAATCAGGCGAAATTCAATTCGGGCGTTAGGATAGTTTTGAGCATGACTGTACGTGTAGGGGCAAATGAATGAGTTGAAGAAAAACTGGATGATTAATTCAAGACAAAGAGATTCACAAATTGATAAGTCGATAATGTGTTGGGCCACCTCTGGCAGTTACTAGGCTTGACATTGACTGATAAAGTTAGTGGATACCCTCCTGATGGATATGGTACCAAATTCAGTTCAGTTGGTTCATTACATCGCCAAAATCGCGACCTGCTTTAAAGAACCTACCCATTGTGCTCCAAATGTTCAAAATTGGTGAGAGATATGGCTATCTTGCTGAGCAATGTATTGCCTTGCATGTACAAACACGTAGATACGATCTCCGTGTGTGGTGCGTAAATTGTCGGCAGGCACCTCACTTAGTGTCCCGAGCAGAGTTCAAGCCGCCATAGAGACAAAGGTTGGACACACTGCATATTAATGTCCACTAATAGGTGTCTGTACACTCATTGATAGGATAGTGTATTTCGAAATGTTAGCAGATAAAGCTTACGTGGGGCGAGTCGTAGAATCTCTAAAAAGAGACACCTCTGGCAACACTAGTTGAAAGTGGCCTTCAAACTAGCCGTGCTGCGCTCTCTACCTCCGGCTATTCTCGTGGCCGTCAGAGCGGCCGTAGCCGAGACGCCCCCTGGGTAAACGCTACGGACGTCTGCAGTCGCGCCTCACGATCTGTCACAAATTATGGAATGTATTCGCAGATACCAATTGTAACACGACAACGGCTATACAGTTTGCTGGAAACGTACAGGATGTTCTGAAATTCCCATCACTACCTGCTAGAATTTGTAGAGGGGACTGAGTACATAATACTCATATTTTAAATTGTAACCCGTCTCCCGAGACGTACCGTATACTAGAACCATTTGAAAACATGTTGGTAAGGCTGTCACATTGACAAGTAATTTGTTACACTGTGGAATCAAAGAAATATCGTTTATGGCCCCCGCGAGCACGCAGAAGTGCCTCAACACGCCGTGGCATGGACTCTACTGATGGCTGAAGTCGCGCAGCAGGGAACTGACACCATGAAACCTGCAGAGCTGCCCATAAATCCGTAACAGTAAGAGGGAGCAGAGATCTCCTCTGATCAACACTTTGCAAGGCATTCCAGATATGGTAGTTAATGCTATAAAATTTACTAGAGACGTACAGTATGTTTGGGGAGTTTGGTGGCCAGCGAAAGTGTTTAAGCTCGGAAGAGTGTTCCTGCAGCCACTCTGTAGCAATTGTGGTTATGTGGGCCGCTCCATTGTCCTGCTGGAATTACCCACTTCCGTCGGAATCCACAATGGACACGAATGGATGCAGGTGATTAGACAGAATGTATCTAGACGTGTCAGGGATCCCACATAACTCCGAATGCGCACGCTCTACAACGTCACAGAGCCTCCACCAGCTTGAACAGTTTCCAGCTGACATGCAGGGTCCATGGAGTCATGATGTCGTATTCATACCCATACACTTCCATACTGTATATACATTTTGAAATGAGACACGTCCAACCAGGCAATATGTTTCGAGTCATCAACAGTCCAATGTTCGTACCGATGGGCCCAAATGAGGCGTAAAGCTTTGTGCTGTGCAGCGAGCAAGGGTACACGAGTGGGCCTTCGGCTCTGAAAGCCCATGTAGATGATGTTTCCATGAATGGTTCGCATGCTGATACTTGTTGATGGTCAAGCATTGAAATTTTCAGTTATTTTCGGAAGGGTTGCACTTTCGCCACTCTGAACGATTCTCTTCAGATTCCATTCTTGCAGGATTTTTTTTCTGGCCGCAGAGATGTTGGAGATTTATTGTTTTACTGGATTGCTGATATTCAGGGTGCCCTCGTGAAATGGTCGTACAGGAAAATCCCCACTTCATCGCTACCTCGTAGATGCTGTGTCCCATCGGTCTTGCGCCAAGTATAAAACCACGTTCAAAGTCATTTAAATCTTGATAACCTGCCATTGTAGCAGCAGTAACCGATCTAACAACTACGGTAGACACATGTCTTACATAGGCGTTGCCGGCGGCAGCACCATATTAAGCCTGTTTACATATCTCTGTGTTTGAATACGCATTATTATAATAGTTTCTTTGGCATTTCAGTGTAGATGTGGCCGAGTACATCTATTGTTCTACAGTTTCACTCTTTAATAACCAAAGAATCAAAAAAATCGGTCTTCAGAGACACTGGTTTTACAGGAGGGCCTTTTCCAATTTGAAATTAGAATGATATTATTTCCTTCAGCTGCTGACGGGCGTTGATAGATATCAACGAAGACAGGTGAAAATGTGTGCCCCGACCGGAACTTGAACCAGGGATCTCCTGCTTACATGGCAGTCGATCTATCCATCTGAGCCACCGACGGCACAGAGGATAGTGAGACTACAGGAATTATCTCGCGCACGCCTCCCGCGAGACCCACTTTCTCACCTATGTATGACCACACACTACATTCGTAGCGTCCTTTCGGACATGTCCGAAAGAACAGACACCATATCCATATAAATATATTTTCCAATTCGCGTGCGCTGCGTCTCCACGGGCACCACACACGCACCTGATGACGTTGAAGGCACCCTTACTCGAAGACGTTGTGCAATGGTAACGAAAAGCGTGTGGGGAGGAGTCAGACGCTGTGGACAACGATCTTGATAAAGGCGACCAGCAGCTCTTCCAGTACTGTGAGCTTCGCCACACAGAATACTCGTGTCGGTATATTCGGCAAAAGTGTACTCAGCAATGTTCCTCTAACACTCACAGAAACATGAACGAGACTCGAACCAGGTCAGAGAGGAGACCGCTGTCAAATGACATCATACGATCCGACGTAAGTAACCCCCCTCCCCCCCCCCCCCCCCCAGTGATTATAACCCTGTTGCAGACCACATTAGCGAAGGTGTATTCATACGGCTGTAGCACGGATATACCTTTCCATACATGGGCTCCTCTTCAAAATATCATTACTCATTTCCCTAGAAGTTTTTAACGTGATTTTGGAACATCCTGTATCTCTCCAGTAACTATACAGCTGTTTCCAGAAGTAGTTCCCTCTGGAGCGGAGTGTGCGCCGATATGAAACTTCCCGGCAGATTAAAACTCTTTGCGGGACCAAGATTCGAACTCGCTACCTTTGCCTTTCATGGGCAAGTGCTCTACCATCTGAGCTACCCAAACACGACTCACGCCCCGTCTAAACAGCTTTATTTCTGCAGTACCTCGTCTCCTACCTACAGCTGTTGTACCACATTCGAAATATAGGGATGTATTTCAGAATTTCGGCGTAATGCTACTTCGCAGAAACATGGCTGAATTTTCCTGTATATTGTTATCATTAAAACCAAGCACCGTCTCTGTCTCCATATCAAAAATTATTAGGTAATATTTTCATCATTTCTAGCACTATTAAAGTTGGTAGGTGTAGGAAAAAATACTACTATCATTCTGAAAATATCGTTGAGAAGCGATAGAATTCCTACAAACAAATTTAAGAAAATCATTTTGGGTACTAGGCCATGTCATTATTCAACAGTGAAACAACTAAAATAACGACATTTCGACCATCATTTGAACGATCCTCTTCAGAGCGAATAAATGCCACGAAATTTCAAATCAGCAGCAGCGAAATGAAAGGTCGATTTGGAAACAATTTCTATTTCTTCTTTCTTATCTTCGATTAATTTCCCAAATATCTCGTTCGTTTCGTATGTTGCTTTCTTTATACAAGGTGTTCAACATTTCTAGAGCTTGCAATTTTACCTAGTAACTCATGCATACAAACGTCATCTAACGAGGCTACAGAGCATCAAAATACAGGCACCAGCCCCGGCGAATGTATGTAAGTAGAGTGTGATGCCGTGATTATTTATCAATTTGATCATGTATCATGTTCCGGAAGTTACAAGGGAATATCATTATCATACCTCTGACGGCGGAATACAAGTACTGGTACTGTTGTTGCTAACTTTCATAGGTGGTAGTATGGATCAAAGTAAGAAAAAAATGTCCGGTAAACATGGGCTACAAAATGCATACCTGAGGCGCTGTGAGCACTTGTTCAACAGTGGAGATATGTTTTATGCTAGCGAAGATGAACAAGTCCTCACAGCTCTTAAGGTATGCATTTTACAGCCCATGTGTACTGGACATTCGGTCCATACTACCACCTCTGAAAGTTTCCTGCCCTACATCTTAGCTGCAACACTACCGGTACATACTGTCACACGTAACAGGAATGTCTTCTCTTCCAATTTTTCGTTATAGGGACATAACCTCAAATTTATCCATCTCCATCATCATAGAAAATTGCTAACATCTTCATTGGATCTCCCTGTGTACACACATATTACAGACTACAGCGCTTGTAACTTTGATACTCTGTAGCCTCGCTGGATGACGTTTCCAGACATCGATTCCCAGGTAGGTCCCCTCTACAAACGCGATAAGTGTGTCGCACGACGTGTGAAACTTTCTGTATGCAAACTCACTCTCTCTCTCCCTCCTCAACTATCAACTACCAGCTTTCTTATAAGTCTTACATCTGCTGGCTGATTTTTGGCAGAGCTCTAGATAACATGCCGCTCACTGTATTTTATCGCTGGTTGCATCTTAAATTCAAGCTATATTTTGGTCATAACTGTGAAAAGTTATTTTCTACATCTATAGATGTTATAAA